>NC_080076.1:11976226-12280103 GCF_949987535.1 Balaenoptera acutorostrata
GAGAAGGGGAGAAAAAAAGTGTGCTTAACTTTAAACGAACAAAATAACAGGAAGGGGGGGTGGTGAACCGAACTGGCGTAGTGTTATCTCTGCATGAGCTCGAGGGCCTCTGTTTGCTTCCTTTCCACCTGTCTTCAATACCCAGCCTCAAAACTTTCTCTTTCATTAAAATGTCCTTCATAAAATCCAGGTAACTTTAATTACTCATTCTTTTTCTAGGTATGCTAAGAATTTGCTTACATAGTATATGTTAATTGATGAGGTTCAGGACCCACTACCTCAAAATATGGCAACTTAGCTTACTGACTATTTTAAGCTGAAGAAGTTTGAGAAAATGGCAGAAGCACGAAGGTTACTCTGACCTTCATAGAGCCTTTATGTGGCAGGTGCTCTCTGTACCCTGCCAAAAGAAGCATCCTCATCTCTGAAGGCAAAGGGACACTGAGAAGACTCTAAACAAGCAAGCCTTGCTATGTTTCCCCCAGTTGGCTACAATTACCTCATGCTCTTTGACCTGCCATATTTCTTCACTTGTCATCAAATCTAGCATAAACATACTAAGGTTCGACCATTCTTTTGAGTCTTCATTTCCTTATGACAGTGCCTGTGTCACATAAAATTTACATGCATTAAATAAATATATATGCTTTTCTCCTGTTAATCTGTCTTTGTCAGTTTAATTTTCAGACCTAACCAGGGACCCTAAAGACTGTTGAAGAAAATTGTTCCCTTCCTAAATAGTGCACAAATATATATTAATGTTTTATGGGTTTTATCACTTATCCTGGACTTTCTCTGATGTCCTCAGTGAGGTCAACTTTATGATATGCAACAGGAAGATAAAACAGAAAATTCAACTGATGCATCAAGATATGAAAAATGATAGTAAAGAAAATTGTGAGATAGAAACGTAAAGCTTGCACATCACCATAGTGTGGCTACAAATGAGTTTGTCAGGACTACAGCTGAAAACAAGACTGTAAAAGAATCAGTAGAAAGTATTTTGAGGAGGATTTCCTTTAAGAGAGCTGCTACTGTCTTGTAAGTTACAGGTATACTCCTCTGCCCATTTGTTTTGTCTTAGAATTGTGGGGTTTTTTTTTTTGGGGGGGGGGTGGGCAAAGTGCATGGTATTTTAACTTCCATCTAAGAAATAAAAAGACTAGCTTCTAATCTCATCCTATTTACTACTTACTTAGAATAACAGTTATATGCATACATATGTAAAGTTATAGATGTTCAGAAATAAGTAAAATACATCAAGAAATCGACATGCCTGGTTTGATACAAAGCGCCTGTAAAGACTGAAAAACTAATGAGAGTGACCATCATTTAAAAATCTCTAACACCTTCCAGGAGGTTTTCATATTTCATGTCAGTCTTCATGTTAGATATTTATAAATAATAACACCTGCCATGAAATAAAGTATAAATTGAAAGGAAGTGAAGATAAGAGTAGAAGCTTGAAATCATTGTGTTCTCATTCTCTAGATTTCAACCCCTTGCTTATGTCTGCTATATTGATAGAATATGACAATTCTATGACCATATACATTTGCTCCTTTCTGCCCTTTGCCAAGTAACTTTTACCTTTCCTCTGAGAAACGACTATGTTTCAGGAATAATTTATTCACACTATTTCAGAGTCAAATGAATACCTTTCTTTGCTATATTCATTTAACTTTTGAACTTTCTATTGTCTTTTGAAGGGGTGACATCATCCTGGTGTACTTATATTGATTTTTAATTATGGAATTTAGTTTGCTTTCTTTAGAGTAGCTGTAGTTTATGAATTAAGGATGAAAAGGAAGCAGAAACATTGTTCATAATTTCTCAGTTAGGGTTAAAAAGAAATAATGTATATTCTAAAATATTTTATATTCTAAATATTTTATATTTTAAATTCTAATATATATTTTATATTCTAAATAAATGTTTTATTTATAAAACAATAACATCTTTAAAAAGATAAACTATAACACTGTCAACATATATTGATATTTCTTTAAATGGGTGTCACTATAAAGGCTGAAGTCTTCTTGGGAGGTGAAGATAGAGAAAGCTGAATATATTCACAGAGAAGCGAGAAAACTTCAGCTGTGTTGTTGCCATGGAATAAGTTGGCACTAATTAAATGACTATTCATTGGTAATGAATGCCAAACAGCATTAAACAGTTAGTAGAATATTTATCACATACTTAAGGACTAATTGTACCATATTAACAATCAATGGCACTATAAGAAACTAGATATGTGATAATACATAATTGGTGTTAATTGAAAGCTCTTCTAGGAATGTGATTTTCTATTTCCTAATGGGACAGTAGCACAATATACACATAATTACTGAGTTTTTCTTTCCTGAACATCATGGTATGTATTTGGGTACAACTGATCTATCTAATTATAATTCTATTACCATCAAAAAGTGAATGGTACAAATTGTGCTCTTTCCATTCTTGCCTCTCTCTGGTAAAAGGAAACTTCATTTCATGACTAAAATTGCTTTCTATTTACAATAACATGATTATTCAATTCATATGAAACTTTATGAGACACCCAGTTTGAAGAAGGCTCTCTCCTTCCACGTATCTCTCAATTTTCTCTTTGGACAGAGTTGGAGTATGTGGTAAATACAACAGCAGAACAGGACCCAGATTCAGTGAAAATTAGGACACTTCTCCCTCTCTGGAACCTGGTCCAAACACTTCCCCATTCCACATAGATAGATGAAATGCCTGTTACACCTGCTGCCTTAATACCATGAAAGGATTTTTTGATATGAAGGTAGAGGAAAGGAAGTAGACTATGTTTTGACACTAGGAGCTCCTAAGGTAGACTGACATATTGACCACAAATACACATCCTCTCTGCCCTTTACAGTGTAACATTGCAGTTTTTCTCACTGGTGGGGGAGTTCACTTTCCAGTCCCCTGACTTTGGGCTTGGTCAAAGGGATGTTGGCAGAAGTGATATAACGTAACCAAGACTCAAAATGTGCTCAACAGTAGGGCTTTCCCTCTCCTGTTTGTATCATTGCCACGTATGTAAAAATAAAGATGGCCACATGCTCTTTGATATTCTTCCAATCCGAAGAGGTCTGTATCCTCTCTCCTCAATCTTGACAGTGTTCACTTAAATTTAAATATACTTACCTAGCAGTTCATACAACTCAATAACGAAAAACAATAACCCAATCAAAAAATGGACAGAAGACCTAAATAGGCATTTCTCCAAAGAAGACATACAGACGGTCTATAGGCACATGAAAAGATTCTCAATGCTGCTAATTATTAGAGAAATGCAAATCAAAACTACAATGAGGTATCACCTTATACCGGTCAGAATGGCCATCATTAAAAAGCCTGCAAATAACAAATGCTTGAGAGGGTGTGGAGAAAAGGGAACCCTCTTACGTTGTTGATGGGAATGTAAATTAGTGCACCCACTATGGAAAACAGTATGGAAGTTCCTTAAAAAACTAAAAATAGAGTTGCCATATGATCCAGCAATCCCACCCCTGAGCATATATCCAGATCAAACTCTAATTCAAAAAGATATATGCACCACAATGTTCATAGCAGCATTATTTACAATAGCCAAGACATGGAAGCAAACTAAATGTCCATTGACAGATGAATGGATAAAGAAAAAGAAGATGTGGTATGTATATATATATATATATATATATATATATATATATATATATATATAAAATGTATGTATGTATATATATATACACACACACACACACACACACACACACACACACACACAGTGGGATACTACTCAGCCATAAAAAAGAACGAAATAATGCCATTTGCAGCAACATGGATAGACCTAGAGACTATCATACTAAGTGAAGTAAGTCAGGAAGAGAAAGACAAAAATCATATGATATTACTTACATGTGGAAGCTAAAATATGACACAAATGAACTTATTTACAAAACAGAAACAGACTCACAGACATAGAAAACAAATTTATGGTTACCAAAGGGGAAAGAGGGTGGGGGAGGGATAAATTAGGAGTTTGGGATTAGCAGATACAAACTACTGTATATAAAATAGATAAAGAACAAAGGTCCTACTATATAGCACAGGGAACTATATTCAATATCCTGTAATGAACCATAATGGAAAAGAATATGAAAAAGAATATATATATATATATATATATATATATATATATATATATATATATATATATATCTTTATAGCTGAATCACTTTGCTGTACACCAGAAACTAACACAACATTGTAAATCAACTATACTTCAATAAAAAAAAAATTGCCTAGCATAAAGAGTACATGAAGTTAATCTTTACTAGGAGTGTACAACAACTGAAGTGGTTAAGTTTGTATAGCAGATGTGATCTAGATGTTTATCCCCCATTAATATCCATTCTCCCCTTCTTCTAAAGTAAGAGAAACCTAGATTTTTAGTTACACATATGTATTCTCTGAAAACAACTACAATTCCCAGGCTCCCTTGAATACGAATAGCTGTGGCCAGATGGCTAAGTACTAAAATATAGGATATGAAAGAAGTGGAATGTGCAAATTCCAAGGAATGTGCTTTTAGGGAAGGGCTGGCCTTTCTGATTCCATTTTCTCCTTCCTACTGATTTGGATGTGATCATCAAAGCTGGTAGGTGAAGAATCAATCTAGAACCATGGGTTGATTTGGGGAATGAAAATACAGCAAAGGAGTCTGGGTTGAGACACCATGGAGCAAGAGACAGTTCTAGACTGCCTGCCCTTGTATGGTAGGTCAGAGGAAATACAAACAAGCAGACAAGCAAACCACCACCTTCCAAAACTCTCTCTTCTTTAAACCACTGTTACAAACTAGTCCTGAGACTAATTTTAACCAATACAAGGATTATCTAAATTGAAATATCTAAGCAAATACTTTTTTTTCCATTGTGATCCAAGATTATAGTTGTTTACCCATATATACTATGTATAGGGCCAGGCACCTTATAGGCATTATCTTATTTAGTCCTCACAATAATCTACAAGGAACATAATATTATCATCTACCTTTTATATTAGATAAACTCGAGGCTAAGAGAATATAAGTAGCTCACCCTAAATCATACTGTGAAACCCAGATTATCTAATGACAAAGCCTGTGCTTCCAACTTCTATGTCACCGAGCTCACCTAATTGCCATCATATGCTGAGCTTTGCAATAATTGCTTGGGATCCTGGGATTAATTAAAACAAAAACAAAACAAAAAAGCAAACAGGTCATTACCTACTCTCCAAAATTACATATTCCTCCATATATTTAAGAAATGTGCTATTTTAGAACATTATTTACTGGGTTCTTCCTTAGGGACAATGGTTATAAATTTCTTCCTAGGTGCTGAATTCAAAGTTAAATTGAGTAATCTTTATGACTATCAACCACTCATCGAAACAGAGGTTCTGTTTTCCAAATCTACTAATACTTGTTACAGTATATATAATACTACAACATACAAAATGCTGATTTTGAGGAGTTATAAAAGCTGTGACTCTGTATCACAAGTTTTAATATGTAGCACAATTAATTTCTTCTAAAACTTGATCAGTGATTTTGATAACTTGCTAGATACCTACTTCCCTGTGATAGTGGCGTAGTCAGAAATCTTTGAAATGTGCTGATCATCTAACTCAAATTCTTACCATGTTTGATATTTTCTTTGATGGAATTTCTCACTTGAATGAAAGAAACTGAAGAGATGGAAAGGAAAATGGCTGCGAGAGCTTCAGAAGCAACTGTCCGAAAAGAAAAAAAAATGACATGACTTTTAAAAATGACTATCACAGAACAAGAAGGTAACTACATTATTGAGATTGTAGAAAATAAGAACACATCAGGGACTCACCTCTTTTTCTTATTTGTCATGCTTATGTTTATAAAAGAGTAGTAAAAAGAAAATAATAAATAATAACTAGCATTTTATGGAAGGTTACAATTTAGAAAATATCTTCATGGACATCAACAATAATTACCAAGGATACTTTCATTTTAAAGTTAGGGAAATTCAGGTCCCAAGAGAAGTTAGGTGACTTTCAAAGTCAAATAAAAAGTGACAACAGAACTTAGATGTAAGCCTGGGCCTTTGACCTCAAAGCCCGGCCAACAGATAGGTGTTTGCACCACCATTGCCAAGTTGTGTCCAAGTTAAGATCTAGAAAGTCTAGGTTTCTAGTCCATGAACCCTTTTCCCCAAATAATTAACTCACAAGTGTCTGTTATGGTTATGGTGAATATTTCAAAATAATTTTCATGAAATAATGTATATTGAGAAAACGTGATTTCAGTCTCAAAGACTAGATATATCAAAACATAAAACAGTGGAATTCACATACATTGACTGAGTGATAAAATGTTTGTCTTCCAAATCTTTAGAATAATTAGATAGTTTATTTTGGTTTGGAAATTATGAGGTTTAACAAATTTCTCAAAGCTTAAGGATGGTCACTCTTATATATGAAAAACATTATAGAATTACAGATCTTATAGATCCTGCATGGTTTTAATCCTTTATTTTTCAAAATAGTAAATTAACAATATTGATAACTAATCACTGAGTTTTACTATGCACAAGTTATTCTGCATGCATTGTTTGACAAGTTATAAGAAGTTGATTTACAAATTTTACAGTTGTATTCTTTTTCTATTGTTTAACAAATTGCCGCAAACCTAGCGACTTAATACAACACATACTTGTCATCTCATAGTTTCTGTTGGGTCAGGAGTTGGGATGAGGCTTGGCTGAATCCTCTAGGGTCTCGCCTGGCTGCAATCAAGATGCCATCCAGCTATGTTTCTTCCTGGGGTAGGGGTCCTCTTCCAAGGTCACGTGATTGTTGGCAGAATTCATTCCCTTGCAGCTCTATGACTGAGGTCCTGTTTTCTTGCTGGCTGGCATGCACGGACCACTCAGCTTCTAAAGCTGCCTTTCTCCCTCAGTTCTTCACCACGTGACTCACTCACAGGTCCTCTCACAACATGGCACCTAAGGTCTTCAAGGCCAGCAAGAGAATCTGTCTGGTCTGCTGAGATGGAGTCTCACATAATGTAACATAATGTGGGAGTGACACCCCATCACCTTTGCAATATTCTATTGAGTAGAAGCAAATCACAGATTCCACCCACACTCAAGGGGAAGGTATTATACCTAGGTGTGACTCATTAGGGTGCACCTTAGTGTGTATCTGCCACCATACATGAGAAAGAAAAGTAAAAAATGGTGAACTTGGATTCCCTTCCAGATTTTCAGCCCCCAAATTCTATGTTCTACCTATTAAACCATACTTTTGATTTAATCTCCTGTTCTCTTTCCCAGGGCAGTTTTTGAATGGGTCCATAAAATAAAATGAGCAGACAACTTCACATTTGCATTCTTGTAAACAGCTTGACCTTTATTCGATTCAAATTATTGCTCCCTGGAGATTTCCCAGTCTTGATTAGAATTGGCTTCTAACACCACACAGGAGTGCCCTGTACATAGATGGGGATGGTGCTGGGGGAGCAGATGTGAGAATAAGAGCTTGGGACATCTCACCTGCTTTCATTTATCTTCTCCTCCAGGCCTGCTAAAGATTGTTCATGACAGCATGGCTGGCAAAAATTTACTGTTAGGTACCCTCATTATAATCCTGGGAATGTCCATGTGCAAACCTAGCACTGTATCTACCTTAAATAATAGCTTTATTTTAAATGAGTGTTACAAGATATAGAGAGAAAAAAATTAGCAATGAAGGTTGTAAGTTGGAACTAAATTCCACTGGGAGCAGCCTGTTATTGAGGAAGTTATGTACAGATATCCTGGACAAGCCATCTTCAAAGCTATGAGGAATTGCCAAAAATCCTGCCAATGTCTATTTTTCTTCTCTCCAGGGCACAGGTTAGATAACCTATTACATAGTTCCTATTTCTAATGAATTTAACAACAGAAACACAAGATGATCATAAAAAGATACTAAACTTTTCAGTGAAACTTTTCCTTGAGAGTTCCAGGTAAGGACATTGTTTAATTTCAATATTTTCTGATTAGATGATACCTTTCTTAATGAACATATCTATTGCTATTGTACTGATTTTCTATTGCTACTGTAACACATTACCATAAACTTAGTGGCTTAAAACAATAGACATTTATTCTCTTACAGTCCTAGAGGCCAGGTGACTGAAAAGAGTCTTTGGGGGATAAAATTGCAGTGGTGACAGGGCTGGCTCCTTCTGTAGGCTCCAGGGGAATATCTATTCTCTCTCAGCTTCTGGCAGCTGCCCATTCCTTGGCTCAAAGCCACATATTTCCATGGTCAAATTGACTCCTCTTCTGTAGTCAATTTCCTTCTGCTTGACTCTTATAAGGACTCTTATGATCATATATGGACCCACACAGATAATCAAGAATAATCTGTCCATCTCAACACTGTTAACTTAATTGCATCTCCAAATTTCCTTTTTCCAAATAAGGTAGCATTCACAGGTTCCAGGGATTAGGATGTGGATTTTTTAGGGGGGTGGGGAGTGGGAGATGTTATTAAAGCCTACTGTAGTTATGTATCCAGGAATCTACAGGATTCAAGATACACGTATATCAGAATAAAATTTAAATAAACTCTCTATTTCCCTATTGGATGGATTTTCAGTCAGGTGAAGAGAATTTGACATCTTGGTGAAAGCCAAATATTTGTAATTATACAAGCACTTGTTTTTACTTCTTTATTCATTTTTAGATTTTTGGGATGTCATCCCTAAAAATAGGAACTCAAATATACAACCGCCTTAATCACAATAATCCATACGAATAATTGTAACTGTGTTGGTTTTTGCCTCCATCTATGAAAAAATACATTATTATTTATATATTAATTTTTTAACTTAATTTTAATGATTGGGCATATGTAGTTGGTGCTTATTTCAGGATCCATGATTTTGTTCTAATATTTTATTGCACTTCCAAGCATTACTGGATTTTTATAATTTCATCTTATGTTTATTTTTCTTCTTTAGAAGTTTGTATCA
This sequence comes from Balaenoptera acutorostrata, assembly GCF_949987535.1. Classification (NCBI taxonomy): domain Eukaryota; kingdom Metazoa; phylum Chordata; class Mammalia; order Artiodactyla; family Balaenopteridae; genus Balaenoptera; species Balaenoptera acutorostrata. Next base: position 11,985,261 of record NC_080076.1, read on the forward strand.
GCTTATTTATATATATTCCTTACTGAATATACAGAAAAACAGCACAGAGCACAGTCACTATTACTGGCACGTTTGTTCATAGAGTTTCAACTCTGTCTCTGCAACTCAGAAGGGGACGTTTATTTACAACAGATATTTTTGAAAGACGTCAAATGAGTTTTTCACCACTTGTTCTGGACCTATCACTATAGGAAAAATACAAAAATGTATTACCACCATAGTTTATTCTTTCAGCCTAGTGCATGTGACATGTTTATAGAGCAATGAGTTCTTGTTTGGAAGCATTAGTACAGAACTATTTCTGTGGAAAAGAGGGAGACAGATAATGCAAATTGGGAACTTCACTGATACAGGAGTCAAAAAACGGGTTCACATCCTGATTTCAACATTAATCAGTTTTGTGGCCTTGTAAGTCATTTAGTTTTTCTAGATCTAATTTCTCTGACCTACAAATTAAAAGGGCATAAATAAATTATCTTCAACATTTTCATGATATTGAAGTATGTGACTTTGGCCACTGCTAGTTACTGTTGCAATTGCTTTTTCTTGTAACTTTGCTATATACCACAAAGCTATAAATTGTTTAGTGACATTGGGTGATTGCTTAAAGATGTGGTAAACCATTGAGAGTTGGGAAGTATAAAGCCATCCAAAATCAAACCACTCCTTCTTTCCCCACTTTTGCTTAGAATCAACTAAAAGTGAACAAGGAAATAAAACTAGCCTTGCTTTGATTTGTTATGGGCTGAGGTAGGTTCTTATTTTTCCCAAGCCAAATCCTTGCTCCTAATTCTATATTTGCTGCAAGAAGAAACATTGGAGCAACTGGATTCATTTCTGATTTTAAATCACTATGGGCCCCAAATTTCAGATGAACCACAGTATTTAAATTCAGGCTTCACTGACGGTACCACAGAAATGTTTTCAAAATGCCAACCGAGCGTCGAAACACATTGCATCTGTAATTAAGTAGTTGGGTGCTGAGATTCTTTTATCTCCTCTTTTTGTATAAGTATTCTTTAAGAATACTGTCATTATCCACTGTAATGGACACTTTGAAGTAGAATGGAAGAGACACACTGCTGAAAATACTAGATACACATTCTGCTTGGAATCTAGATGTGCAACAAGGCGAAAGATTCCTTATATATAAAACCCTTGATCCCACCCTCCGCCGAGGATCTCTGACAGGGAGAACGCAATGGGATTAATTGCTGCAAAAAAGCAGAGGCAGGTTTCTGACCTCGCTGTTCAGAGGCTGAGGTGACAGCTTCCTTTTGCTTCCTCCTTAAGTAAGCAGTGATTAAACTCTCAAGGAGCCAGGCTCAGACATTATTATATCAAGACTTCCATTCTGGGTGGCAGTGTCTTTTTGCCTTTCCTTCTTGTTCCTTGTTCTTTTTTCTTTTTTTCACTCTCCAGAGAAAGTGATCAAGAGGTAGCTTTCCCTTGAACTACACTCTCTGTAGTTCCCTGATCTTTAGTAGGGTTTCAGACCTGTACTTGCAGTTCCTTATGCTCTGCTTTGACTTTGCAGACTCCGGGGATAAGCTGCTTCAGTTAGCACTGAATACAAAGGTGAAGCCCACATTAGAATCTGACTTAAAAGACAAAAGACACAGCTTTGGTAAAGAAGTTCCACTGTACACGGTAGAGTGCTTTATGATGATGATTATAACAAAACTGATTATTTAAAGATAACTATAAATTTCATAAAGTTGTTTCACAGATATTATCAACCCTGGCCCCCCCAAAAGCCTCAGGGAGGTAGACACAGTAGTTTTTATCCTTATTTTACACAGGTGAAAACCAAACCTAAGGAGATTAAGTGAATTCCCCAGGGCATCACTGTTAGGAAGCATCAGAATTGAGATGAAAATCCAGAAGGTCTTGTTCCAATTATTTATCCATTACACTCATCGCTTTATCTTCTGTATGCTGTCTCAACTAGCATGTGTTTCCAGGTTGCTACTAGTTTTAATTTCATCTACAAAGGAAGAGAGTTCAGGCAGACCACAGAGATATTGCAGGTTCAGTTACAGACCATAGCAATAGAGCAAATATTGCAATAAAATGAGTCACATGAATTTTTTGGTTTCACAGTGCATTTAAAATTTATATTTATACTCTACTGTAGTCTATTAAGTGAGCAATAGAGTTATATCTAAAAAAACAATATGCATACCTTAATTAAAAATTAATTGCTAAAAATTATTAACCATCATCTGAGCCGTCAGCAGGTCGTAGTCTTTTTTTTGGTGGAGGGTCTTGCCTCAATGTTGATGGATGTTTACTGCTCAGGTTGTCGGATGCTGAAGTTTGGGATGGCCGTGGCAATTTCTTAAAATAAGACAACAGTGAAGTTTGCAGCTTTGACTGACTCTTCCTTTCACAAATGAATTATCTGTAACATGCAAAGCTGTTTAATAGCATTTTACCCACAGTAGAACTTCTTTCAAAATTGGAGTCAATCCTCTCAAACCCTGCCACTGCTTTATTAATTAAGTTGATGTAGTATTCCAAATCCTTTGTTGTAATTTCAACAATCTGCACAACATCTTCAACAGGAGTAGTTTCCATTTCAAGAAACCACTTTCTTTCCTCATCCATAAGAAGCAATTCCTCAACCATTAAAGTTTTATCATGAGATCACAGCAATTCAATCACATCTTCAGGCTCCACTTCTAATTCTAGTTCTCTTGCTACCTCCACCACATCTGCAGTTCCTTCCTCCACTGAAGACTTGAACCCTTCAAAGTCATCCATGAGGGTTGGAATCAACTTCTTTCAAACTCCTGTTAATGTTGATGTTTTGACCTCTTCCCGTGAGTCATGAACGTTCTTAATGGCATCTAGAATAATTTCCACAAGGTTTTCAATCGACTTTGCCCAGATCCATCAGAGGCATCACTATCTATGGAAGCTATAGCCTTACAAAATGTATTTCTTAAATAATGACTTGAAAGTGGAAACTACTCATTGGCTGCAGAGTGTATCAACATGTTGTTTTAGCACATATGCAAACAACATTGATCTTGTTGTACATCTGTTAAAGCTCTTGGGTGACCAGGTGCATTGTCAATGAGCAATAATATTGTAAAGGGAATCTTTTTTTTTTCTGAGTAGTAGGCCTCAACAGTGGGCTTAAAATATCCAGTAAACCATGCTGTAAACATCTGGGTTTTGTTGTTCCATTTATAGAGCACAGGCAGAGTAGATTTAGCATGATTCTTAAGGACCCTAGGATTTTCAGAATGGTAAATGAGCATTGGCTTAAAGTCACCAGCTGCATTAGTCCCTAATGAGAGGGTCAGTCTTATCTTTAAATGTTTGAAGCCAGGCATTGACTTCTCTCTAGCTATGAAAGTCCTAGATGGCAACTTCCAAACTAAGGCTGTTTTGTCTGCACTGAAAATCTGTTGTTTAGTGTAGCCATTTTTATTACTTTAGCTAGATCTTCTGGAGGACTTGCTGCAGCTTCTACATCAGCACTTGCTATTTCACCTTGCATTTGTGGAGATGACTTCTTTCCTTAAACCTCATGAACTAACCTCTGCTAGCTTCATATTTTTCTTCTGCAGCTTCCTCATCTCTGTTGGCGTTCATAGATTGAAAAACAGTTTGGAACTTCCTCTGGATTAGGCTTTGGCTTAAGGGAATCTTGGCTGCTTTTATCTTCTATCCAGACCACTAAAACATTCTCTGTATCAGCAATCGGGCTGTTTCACTTTCTTATTATTCATGTGTTTACGGGAGTAGCACTTATAATTTCCTTCAAGAACTTTTCTTTTGTGTTCACAACTTGGCAAACTGGCACAAAAGGCCTAGTTTTTCACCTGTCTCAGCTTTTGACATGCCTTCCTCACTAAACTTAATCATTTCTGGCCTTTGACTTAAAGTGAAAGATGTGTGACCCTTCCTTTCACTTGAACACTTAGAGGTCTTTGTAAGGCTATTAATTGGCCTAATTTCAATATTGTTGTGATTCATGAGCAAGATGAGGAACACCTAGCTGGTGGAGCAGTCAGAACACACACAACATTTATGGATTAGTTTGCTGTCTTATATGGGCATGGCTTGTGGTATCCCCAAAACAACTATAAGAGTAATGTCAAAGATCACTGATCACAGATCACCGTAACAAATATAATAATCCTGAAAAGTTTGAAAAGTGAGAATTACCAAATGTGAGACATACACAAAGTAGCAAATGACGTTGGAAAAATGATGCCAATAGACTTGCTGGATACTGGGTTTTCACAAACCTGCAATTTGTAAAAAATACAATTTCTATGAAGTGCAATAAAGCGAAGCACAATGAAACAAGGTGTTGTTTCAGCAGTGTTGTTTCTTTCATTCTACTTCAGACACTTATTTAGTGTACTTTGCTACCAATCTACAAGATTTGACAACCGTTAATTGGGCATTTTGGTCACTAAGTATATGGCTGTTTATCAATGAGATGCAGCAGATAAATTCAGAACAAGTGCTCGTGGGACTCCACAAACATGTGGTTCTATTAGGTAAGGACACAAAAAGACAGTACTAGCTGGAAGACTTCCTGGGTCTTTTCTAATGCCAATCAGGTAATAGGATTCAACTATATTCCACATTTCTTTATTTCTCATTAAATTAACTTTCTGTTTTTTTCATAGTGTGTGCTTCACATTACTTTGGTTAGACCATAATTGGAAATTAACAACCTCTCTTGATCTTTCTACATAATGACTTCTCATTTTAAATACCTACTGTCGACTGATGAGTTCTTTCTGCAATTTTGGTCAAAAATTCTCAAAAAAGAATCTGGCAGCACAGGTTCTAGATTCATTCATTCATTGGAGGCTCTGAGCACAGAGAAAGGTTGCTGTGCTCCAGGTACTGTTTCACGTGTTAGGGTTAGAGCAGTAAACACAACAGACATATTCTCTGTGGTCGCAGTCTTGTATTTTTGTATTTTAGTAGTGTAAGTTGCTTTCTAACTCAAGCCTAATGAGAAGGTGCACACAAAGAAGAAGAAGAAGAAGAGGAAGGAGAAAGAGGGGAAGAAGAAGGGGAGGAGGAGGAGGAGGAGGATGGGGAGGAGGAGAAGGAGAAAAGGAGAAGAAAGATGAAAGAAGAAGAAGAAGAAAAAGGAAAAAAGAAAACACTAGAGTGTTGAGCTATAGAAGCTAAGGGAAGGGTCTGTTTCTTTTTGTAGCTCCCAACACTTTTCAAGCTGCTAGGTTTGGAACTGGCAAAACATATGGAAGAAAATATGTAGGGATCAAGGGTGGTATTCTATTAGAATGAGGTATGTATAATGGAAGTGAATGGATCAATTTTTGAAGGTTCTGTGTTTTTATTGATTGGAACTGTGTACAGCTGTAATCTTTCCATCATATATATGATATGCATCAACCAAATAATATATATATAATATAAATGGAAATGAATGACCCACTATTGATTAGGCATACTCTGGTAGTGATAGAGTATTATTTTATTCTTTCCTTGATAATTTTAAGTTTGGCAGAACTTCAGTCCTTTATTTAAGCTGGTGCACATCTAACTATCCCAATGAAATTAATCTAGTAAATGGAAAAAAATATTTATACAAACTTGAAGGAACATGCTAGGTTTATCAGAAGAGTGACAAGAATAGAATTCATAATTATATTTTAAAATGTTAATCTGGCTGGATTTTGTGGGTTAGATTGATAAGGGGCAATGCTTACGTCAGGAATGCGCTAAGGATGCTGGCACAGATATGCAAGCAATTAATAACTGTTGCCTAGTTTGCTGGCAAGAAAATTGAAGGAACAAAAGCAAAATAGGTGCTTATTTAGGAAACAGATTCTACAGGGCTGGAACCACATGGAGGGGGGAATTCAGCATAACTCGCACATTTTGCTCTGGATCTCCTTTTGGCTGGGTCACAGTGTTTTCAGACTTGCACTGCAATCTGAGATGCTTCCAATTCATGCCTCTTTCCTTCCTTCTCTCCCTACACAGGTGTCAGAGCTACATCATTAGTACATGATGGCAGTGATTCTCATGCAAGTGCTCACAGATCACATTTGGAAAAGATGAACTGTTCTACAATAAAGGTCTGTACATGGGTTGAAGGTCTCCTATATACCCCATTGTTTTTTTCTACCTCTGCCATTCTGGCCTGTCTTTTAGCATATACATAACAGATTTACCTAAGTGAATTGCATCTGTTGTATCTGTCTGAAAGATAACAAGACCCAACAGGGAGCACTTCCTCACTCCCATTCCAACACCAATTAAGCAATTTTGGACTGAATCAGGTTTATTTTCCAGATATAGACTTGTAAATTTAGGGTGAATCCTAATAGCATAAATATGTTCAACCTCAAATATGAGTTTAAAAAATATTGTAGAAATATTGGAGGAATGTTATATTTGACAACTAAGACATATGTTTCTCATATATAGTTGCTGGAAAGATGCATATGTTGGTATATAAATAAATATGAATATATACATATAGCTATATAACATCACACACACTATATTGCTAAGGAATAAACTATTTTACATAGAGAACTTTATAAATAGCTAAAGTTTACCCCAAGTAAAATTTTATTAATTTTAAATCTTTATTCATAACCTTAGGTAAATTATAAGACTCATATTGCTTCAGTTTTTCATCTGCAAAATGAGGATTTATAGTCTCAGATAATCTCTCACCTCCTTCCCTGGTTTAATTTTCTATGGTTTTATGATGTCTTTTAAAAAATGGATTATAAACTTTATGTAATCAGAAGACATCAAAGATGGTTTCATTTTTTTGGTTTGTTGTAGATTCAGGGTCAACAGTAGGAAAACTCACCATATTGCTTCAATTTTTTATAACTTTTCTGTCATATTTTTTTGATACCTGACTGTCAAATTGACATTTCTGATCTATCCTTGGGCTGAGCTTTTCCAGGTGTCATCATTCTCAAGCTATTTGTGCTCAACTGTTTCTTACTTGCTGTGAATTGTGAAAAAAAATAGCCCAAACTGCAAACAATAATATGTTAAATTTTCTATAGTCAATAAGATTCTGAGTGAAGACAGAAAACAATAGCATAGCTCTATAGGTGGGCCTAACAAGAGCTATTTTAGGTGATTGACATCTATTCTCACATTTGACTCTGTTACAGAGAAATGAAGTTTCTGGAAAACAAGCCACTGGATAAGTGGCATAGCACTGGACACTGACCTTTTCAGAGAATGTATAGAATGTAAATTAGTGCCTTGACATTTTATGCATGTTGCAGCATCCGATAGAAAAGATGGACAGAACTTAAATTAGCTTGGTTTTATACTTCATACAAATAATGCACTAGATTCTTATTTTTCAGTTAAGTGTGCTTATTAATAGTACTATTTCTTCCAGTTAGGCAGTATTTCTGCCTCCAAAGTGACTACACTAAAATCTAGAACTATGTGAAATAGAGAAATCTTTTACCTTTTACAAAGTATAAAGTAGAGGCAAAATGAAGAAAGTGATTTGCCCCAAATCACAGAAAGGATGCTGGATCCAAAATTACAAACTGAGGACTTCTGATTCTCAGCTACTGCTACCTACGTTGATTAACATTAGTTTCCTATTGTCAACCTGAGTTTGTGAACTTTAGAATATATGAATTTCTACCATTTAACCTCATTTATATGGATTACAAATAGCATTTGAAAAACATACTCAAAAAAGTCTAGTTTGCATAATTTGAGAACATTAAACTGATTTTTTTTTCTTAATGGTGTGTTGAGAGATGATAATCATATTGGACACAGGTAGTTAACAAGACAAGTGGTAGAAACTAACTTTTATGTAGTATTTTAGCCCTAATGTCTATCAATCACTAATCAATACTTAAACTTAATTCTACTGTGTATCCATTATGCTCAGTAATTAAATGAATTTTCAAAGCTAAATGGGAATCCATTTTCATGAAGCCTAGTCATGTATCCATGTAAATCCATTTGTAAGCAAAAAGCTTTCATTAACACATTTAGATTGCTATGTTACTGCTTCAGCTGCCAATACAATAAAACAAAAAGTACACAGCTACTCGCAATATCTAATTATGTTATGGAAAATTAAAACATCAGGAAATCATTGTCACCTAAAACAAACAGTTATTTACCTTGTTTGAGAATGGCAGTGTGTGCATAAATATGAAATAGACGTGGAGGCTTTTCAGTAAGTAAAGGCATGTGCGTGTTAGCATGCACAAAATTCTTTATCCCTTTAAGCTGTAGATGAGGCATATAAAACATGTTAAATGAGTGTTTTCCTATTAATGAACTGTTACAGAGTTTTTTAAAAAACTCTCATGAGCAATTCGTAATCAGTGAACAGTTATAACCTTTCCTTTTTCTTGGCTTCTTACATATATCACTAAGTATGCAAAGTGCTGCATAAAAGAAAATCAATAAATGCAATGCTTAGATGATGAATGTTTACCATTTACCCTTTCATTGCTACTGTGTGATAATAAAAACAGCACCTAAAAAAGAAAACTGAGGATACAAACATAGAACAGCTACCTGCCCCCAACTAAATATTTTCCCCCAGAACACTTTCATTGTTAGCATTTTACCTCATTGCACATAAATTGAAGATTTTATATAACTCATCTATCCCATTCTAAAGGAAAATGCAGAGAGTTTAGGGAAAACTTGGAATAAACTTCATTACACAGTTGGGCAAATCATTTTTGCATTCAACAAAAGCAACAGTAAATATGAATGAATACAGTTGTGTTATCTATAACTCTGTCTCCAAAAACAATTTTTAAGGATGAAATATCTCAAAAGTTAAATTACTCAGTGTCACAATACTTTATGTGAAACAGCTGCAGAAAGTTTCACATCTTTTTGAAAGGTAGGACAATATCATAGGCATCTGCAATGTGTCAAGGAGTTTTCATTACATATGAGTGCTTTGTAGGAGTGCTTTTTAAGCCTCCGAAGTCAATTCTTTTCTGCATTGGGAAAACTGTCTTGCAATTAAAGTAATGAAAGCAATCCTATTTCTCTCCTGCTGAAAATATAGTTTCCTATAGTAACAAGACAGTCAGAAATCATTTCCCTTGTTAATACTTAAAAAAATGGAGAGAAGAACATTTTCATTTTGAACAAGCCTAAAGAATGCCCCAATAGATGCAATTTTTCTATTTTGAAAACAATGCCATGCATAATGATTCTCTTCTCTATGCATTTTTAGTGCAAAAAAATCTAATGTGTACTTCACAGTATAAAGCCTAATTTCTTTCCTTTGAGGTTGTGTTTATTATTCGTTAAACCTGACATGAATGGAAGTGCCTTATAGAGTAGCCAAGCAGAGACCAAGGGCTCATAAATTCCTACAGCTTAAGGTCACAAAATGCTGTGAGAGCTTTCCATAAAGACCAGCCCCAGGGTCCAGGTCACTTATTTTGATATATTGCCATTTACTACCCTTGCCCCAATGAATTTACATTTTAAAAAAAAAATGTCATTTAACATAGATTTCTATCCACTATCAAGGGAAGACCAAACAAAATGTTTGGAGAATCAGACCTTTAGAAAAGGGAGCTTAGAACTGATATATGTAATAGTGTACCATGCAATCCAGAGTTAAGTCAGATAAATTCACATAAGGAAAGTTATGCAAAATGATTATTGTTACTAAAATAATCTTCAAATATGTTCTGTACTTTTACTACCATTTCCTTTTCATTCTTAGGTTTTCAACAAAGAGTAAATGTTCTATGTATCCATCTATCTACCTATCTATGCTTAAATCGGTGAACCTGAAATTCTTTATGTCTTCATCTATGTCTGGCTTGATTAATTTTTTATAATTTTTTCAGTGAATAAACATACTGGTTCGATTAAAAAACTGTATTGCACTGAGCAATATCTGAGAAGGATCCTGAGTGTTTACTGTGGAATGACTAAACAACCAGCTTTTTGGATCCAAGTATACATATTTATCTAGATGTTGGAGCAGCACCCAAGCTCTGCCCTCTATGTGGATGAGGGTGGCGATATTCTACAGGTGCCAAGGTCTCCCAGATAATTCCTGTAAACATCTGGCACCCCAGTCATGCCTTTTCTAGTGACTGGATGTCAGCAGTTCCAGTAAGGGTATGGCATCAGGTGAGGGGGTTCTCCACAATTTATGCAATCCCCAATCTCCACAGCTGCTGAGAGCTGAAAGCTGATACCACTCCCTGCACTGGGGGAAGGAGTCCTCCCCTGAAGGCAGGTATCATTGGGGCCTCATGCTGACATCACAGCAGAACCAAAGCTTCTCATCTCTTCTTGCTGACCCCAGTCTTGTACGATTCCCTTTACCACAGCAGAGAGTATTCTTTCATACATTTTATGTGATATTGTGGAATTTTCCAGGATCATGGCGTTGTGATCAGGATCCAACATCAAGGATCTTACCTGACTTGACATCTTGATTGGGTAGTTTTTCTAAATTGGCTAGTCTATTTTTCAAAATGGTTAAGTTAGATATGTTATGATACAAAATCTGGTTGAGTTCATAAGGAACCATAGGAACCTGTGATAATTGCCTTAATGTTGACATGAAAAGATTTTAAAAGAACATCCTTTGTAACATGAAAATTAGTGCTTGTAAGCACTGATAGCTTTTCCTTGATTATAAAACCTGCAACTAATGTACCAAAAATAGCTAAATTATGCTATGCTAGGTATGTAGCAATTATCGTGAAAGCATTTGATTATATTCATTCATATTAATGGTGCAGTCTTCATTTATAGGTTTATAAACATTTCAGATGCTATTACCTAGTAGCATTATTTCACTCTGTTGACAGAATAAATTATCTTTTGTTTTATGGCTGAAATAGAGTACAGCAAGTAAAGAACCAATAAAATGTACATAGTCAAAATACTTGGAATACTGACTGTAAAATTATACTAAACACTGGCTGCATGATAACAGGGTTTGCTTGCTTCTTTGTTCGTTATTTGTATTATTTTGTAAAGATAGGGTCAATGTGAGAGTGTCTAAATAAACTAATCATCCCTTTTTTCAGCTAATATTCAGGATAATGACAATGAAAGGGACGGTCAATGCAGCTAAAGTTAATTTTCTATTTAGATAATAGAAGTATCAATGATAGTTTGAAGATGTTTTTAATATTTATTAACATAAAAAGTAGTTACACTGTGAGTTACTTTTATAACTGTCTTGCTGGTTTGAGTAAATCAATTTTCATTTTTTCTCACTTAAAATATTAAAAAAATATTTTAAAGCTTTCTCCATCAATAAAACTCAGTGCCTTGCTGAAAAAGGGAAAAATATTAACAAAGTAAAAACTGCTAAAAATTTGAATGATTACAAAATTTTAAAGCACATTTCTGTAATTATTTAGTTTGCCAAAACAATGTTAAACTGTGGATCCCTTTCTTGAAACATGGGTGATTGATTGCAATTTAGGATATTACCATTAAATTAAAACTCTCTAAATTCTTTTTTTTTTAACTTTTTTTTTTTTTTTTTTTTGCTGTGTTGGGTCTTCGTTTCTGTGCAAGGGCTTTCTCTAGTTGTGGCAAGCGGGGGCCTCTCTTCATCGCGGTGCACGGGCCTCTCACTATCGCAGCCTCTCTTGCTGTGGAGCACAGGCTCCAGACGCGCAGGCTCAGTAATTGTGGCTCACGAGCCCAGTTGCTCCGCTGCATGTGGGATCTTCCCAGACCAGGGCTCGAACCCGTGTCCCCTGCATTGGCAGGCAGATTCTCAACCGCTGCACCACCAGGGAAGCCCCTTTTTTTTACATTTTTATATTTAATTTTATTTTTTTATACAGCAGGTCCTTACTAGTCATCAATTTTATACACATCAGTGTATACATGTCAATCCCAATCGCCCAATTCATCACACCACCATCCCCACCCCACCACAGCTTTCCCCCCTTGGTGTCCATACATTTGTTCTCTACAGCTGTGTCTCAATTTCTGCCCTGCAAACCGGTTCATTTGTACCATTTTTCTAGGTTCCACATACATGTGTTAATATACGATATTTGTTTTTCTCTTTCTGACTTACTTCACTCTGTATGACAGTCTCTAGATCCATCCATGGCTCAACAAATGACCCAATTTTGTTCCTTTTTATGGCTGAGTAATATTCCATTGTATATATGTATCACATCTTCTTTATCCATTCATCTGTTGATGGGCATTTAGGTTGCTTCCATGACCTGGCTATTGTAAATAGTGCTGAAATGAACATTGGGGTGCATGTGTCTTTTTGAATTATGGTTTTCTCTGGGTATATGCCCAGTAGTGGGATTGCTGGATCATATGGTAATTCTATTTTTAGTTTCTTATGGAACCTCCATACTGTTCTCCATAGTGGCTGTATCAATTTACATTCCCACCAACAGTGCAAGAGGGTTCCCTTTTCTCCACACCCTCTCCAGCATTTGTTGTTTGTAGATTTTCTGATGATGCCCATTCTAACTGGTGTGAGGTGATACCTCAGTGTAGTTTTGATTTGCATTTCTCTAATAATTAGTAATGTTGAGCAGCTTTTCATGTGCTTCTTGGCCATCTGTATGTCTTCTTTGGAGAAATGTCTATTTAGGTCTTCTGCCCATTTTTGGATTGGGTTGTTTGTTTTTTTAATACTGTGCTGCATGAGCTGTTTATATATTTTGAAGATCAATCCTTTGTCCGTTGATTCGTTTGCAAATATTTTCTTGCATTCTGAAGGTTGTCTTTTTGTCTTGTTTATGGTTTCCTTTGCTGTGCAAAAGCTTTGAAGTTCCATTAGGTCCCATTTGTTTATTTTTGTTTTTATTTCCATTACTCTAGGAGGTGGATCAAAAAAGATCTTGCTGTGATTTATGTCAAAGAGTGTTCTTCCTATGTTTTCCTCTAAGAGTTTTATAGTGTCTGCTCTTACATTTAGGTCTCTAATCCATTTTGAGTTTATTTTTGTGTATGGTGTTAGGGAGTATTCTAATTTCATTCTTTTACATGTAGCTGTCCAGTTTTCCCAGCATCACTTACTGAAGAGACTGTCTTTTCTCCATTGTATATCCTTGCCTCCTTTGTCATAGATTAGTTGACCATAGGTGAGTGGGTTAATCTCTGGGATTTCTATCTTGTTCCATTGATCTATGTTTCTGTTCTTGTGCAAGTTCCATATTGTCTTGATTACTGTAGCTTTGTAGTATAGTCTGAAGTCAGGGAGTCTGATTCCTCCCGCTCCATTTTTTTCCCTCAAGACTGCTTTGGCTATTCGGGGTCTTTTGTGTCTCCATACAAATTTTAAGATTTTTTGTTCTAATTCTGTAAAAAATGCCATTGGTAATTTGATAGGGATTGCATTGGATCTGTAGATTGCTTTGGGTAGTATAGTCATTTTCACAATATTGATTCTTCCAACCCAAGAACATGGTATATCTCTCCATCTGTTTGTATCATCTTTAATTTCTTTCATCAGTGTTTTCTGCATACAGGCCTTCTGTCTCCCTAGGTAGGTTTATTCCTAGGTATTTTATTCTTTTTGTTGCAGTGGTAAATGGGAGTGTTTCCTTAATTTCTCTTTCAGACTTTTCATCATTAGTGTATAGGAATGCAAGAGATTTCTGTGCATTAATTTTGTATCTTGCAACTTTACCAAATTCATTGATTAGCTCTAGTAGTTTTCTGGTGGCATCTTTAGGATTCTCTATGTATAGTATTATGTCATTTGCAAACAATGACAATTTTACTTCTTCTTTTACAATTTCTTTTCCTTTGATTTCTTTTTCTTCTCTGATTGCCGAGGCTAGGACTTCCAAAACTATGCTGAATAATAGTGGTGAGAGTGGACATCCTTGTCTTGTTCCTGATCTTAGAAGAAATGCTTTCAGTTTTTCACCATTGAGAATGATGTTTGCTGTGGGTTTGTCGTATATGGCCTTTATTATGTTGAGGTAGGTTCCCTCTATGCCCACTTTCTGGAGAGTTTTTGTCATAAATGGGTGTTGAATTTTGTCAAAAGCTTTTTCTGCATCTATTGAGATGATCATATGGTTTTTCTTCTTTGATTTGTTAATATGGTGTATCACATTGATTGATTTGCATATGTTGAAGAAGCCTTGCATCCCTGGGATAAATCCCACTTGATCATGGTGTATGATCCTTTTAATGTGTTGTTGGATTCTGTTTGCTAGTATTTTGTTGAGGATTTTTGCATCTATATTCATCAGTGATATTGGTCTGCAATTTTCTTTTTTTGTAGTATCTTTGTCTGGTTTTGGTATCAGGGTGATGGTGGTCTCATACAATGAGTTTGGGAGTGTTCCTTCCTCTGCAATTTTTTGGAAGAGTTTGAGAAGGATGGGTGTTAGCTCTTCTCTAAATGTTTGATAGAATTCACCTGTGCAGCCATCTGGTCCTGAACTTTTTTTTGTTGGAAGATTTTTAATCACAGTTTCAATTTCATTGCTTGTGATTGGTCTGTTCATATTTTCTATTTCTTCCTGGTTCAGTCTTGGAAGGTTATACCTTTCTAAGAATTTGTCCATTTCTTCCAGGTTGTCCATTTTATTGGCATAGAGTTGCTTGTAGTAGTCTCTTAGGATGCTTTGTATTTCTGTGGTGTCTGTTGTAACTTCTCCTTTTTCCTTTCTGATTTTATTGATTTGAGTCTTCTCCCTCTTTTTCTTGATGAGTCTGGCTAATGGTTTATCAATTTTGTTTATCTTTTCAAAGAAGCAGCTTTTAGTTTTATTGATCTTTACTATTGTTTTTTTGTTTCTATTTTATTTATTTCTGCTCTGATCTTTATGATTTCTTTCCTTCTGCTAACTTTGGGTTTTGTTTGTTCTTCTTTCTCTAGTTCCTTTAGGTATAAGGTTAGATTATTTATTTGAGATTTTTCTTGTTTCTTGAGGTAGGCTTATATATCTATAAACTTCCCTCTTAGAACTGTTTTTGCTGCATCCCATAGGTTTTGGATCATTGTGTTTTCATTGTCATTTGTCTCTAGGTATTTTTTGATTTCCTCTTTGATTTCTTCAGTGATCTCTTGGTTATTTAGTAACATATTGTTTAGCCTCCATGTGTTTGTGTTGTTTACGTTTTTCTTCCTTGTAATTCATCTCTTATCTCATAGCGTTGTGGTCAGAAAAGATGCTTGATATGATTTCAATTTTCTTAAATTTACTGAGGCTTGACTTGTGACCCAAGATGTGATCTATCCTGGAGAATGTTCCGTGCGCACTTGAGAAGAAAGTGTAATCTTCTGTTTTTGGATGGAATATCCTATAAATATCAATTAAATCTATCTGGTCTATTGTGTCATTTAAAGCTTCTGTTTCCTTAGTAATTTTCTGTCTGGATGATCTGTCCATTGGTGTAAGTGAGGTGTTAAAGTCCCCCACTATTATTGTGTTACTGTCGATTTCCTCTTTTATAGCTGTTAGCAGTTGCCTTATGTATTGAAGTGTTCCTATGTTGGGGGCATATATATTTATAATTGCTATATCTTCTTCGTGGATTGATCCCTTGATCATTATGTAGTGTCCTTCCTTGTCTCTTGTAACATTATGTTAAAGTCTATTTTATCTGATATGAGAATTGCTACTCCAGCTTTCTTTTGATTTTCATTTGCATGGAATATCTTTTTCCAACCCCTCACTTTCAGTCTGTATGTGTCCCTAGGTCTAAAGTGGGTCTCTTGTAGACAGCATATAGATGGGTCTTGTTTTTCTCTCCATTCAGCAAGCCTGTGTCTTTTGGTTGGAGCATTTATTCCATTCACGTTTAAAGTAATTATCGATATGTATGTTCCTATGACCATTTTCTTAATTATTTTGGGTTTGTTTTTGTAGGTGCTTTTCTTATCTTGTGTTTCCCACTTAGAGAAGTTCCTTTCGCATTTGTTGTAGAGCTGTTTTGGTGGTGCTGAATTCTCTTAGCTTTTGCTTGTCTGTAAAGCTTTTGATTTCTCCTTTGAATCTGAATGAGATCCTTGCCAGGTAGAGTAATCTTGGTTGCAGGTTCTTCCCTTTCATCACCTTAAGTATATCATGCCACTCCCTTCTGGCTTGTAGAGTTTCTGCTGAGAAACCAGCTGTTAACCTTATGGGAGTTCCCTTGTATGTTATTTGTCGTTTTTCCCTTGCTGCTCTCAATAATTTTTCTTTGTCTTTAATTTTTGCCAATTTGATTACTATGTGTCTCAGCGTGTTTCTCCTTGGGTTTATCCTATATGGGACTCTCTGTGTTTCCTGGACTTGGGTGGCTATTTCCTTTCCCATGTTAGGGAAGTTTTCAACTATAATCTCTTCAAATATTTTCTCTGGTCCTTTCTCTCTCTCTTCTCCTTCTGGGACCCCTATAATGCGAATGTTGTTGCATTTAATGTTGTCCCAGAGGTCTCTTAGGCTGTCTTCATTGCTTTTCATTTTTTTTCTTTATTCTGTTCCGCAGCAGTGAATTCCACCATTGTGTCTTCCAGGTCACTTATCCGTTCTTCTGCCTCAGTTATTCTGCTATTGATTCCTTCTAGTGTAGTTTTCTTTTCAGTTATTGTATTGTTCATCTCTGTTTGTTTGTTCTTTAATTCTTCTAGGTCTTTGTTAAACATTTCTTGCCTCTTCTCCATCTTTGCCTCCATTCTTTTTCCGGGGTCCTGGATCATCTTCACTATCATTATTCTGATTTCTTTTTCTGGAAGGTTGCCTATCTCCACTTCATTTAGTTGTTTTTCTGGGGTTTTTTTCTTGTTCCTTCATCTGGTACATAGCCCTCTGCCTTTTCATCTTGTCTATCTGTCTGTGAATGTGGTTTTTGTTCCACAGGCTGCAGGATTGTAGTTCTTCTTGCTTCTGCTGTCTGCCCTCTGGTGGATGAGGCTATCTAAGAAGCTTGTGCAAGTTTCCTGATGGGAGGGACTGGTGGTGGGTAGAGCTGACTGTTGCTCTGGTGGGCAGAGATCAGTAAAACTTTAATCAGCTTGACTGCTGATGGGTGGGGCTGGGTTCCCTCCCTGTTGGTTGTTTGGCCTGAGGCAACCCAACACTGGAGCCTACCTGGGCTCTTTGGTGGGGCTAATGGCAGACTCTGGGAGGGCTCACGCCAAGGAATACTTCCCAGAACTTCTGCTGCCAGTGTCCTTGTCCCCACGGTGAGCCACAGGCACCCCCCACCTCTGCAGGAGAACCTCCAACACTAGCAGGCAGGTCTGGTTCAGTCACCTGGGGTCACTGGTCCTTCCCTTGGGTCCCGATGTGCACACTACTTTGTGTGTGTCCTCCAAGAGTGGAGTCTCTGTTTCCCCCAGTCCTGTCAACGTCCTGCAAGCAAATCTCACTAGCCTTCAAAGTCTGGTTCTCTAGGAATTCCTCCTCCTATTGCCAGACTCGCAGGTTGGGAAGACTGACGTGGGGCTCAGAACCTTCACTCCAGTGGGTGGGCTTCTGTGGTATAAGTGTTCTCCAGTCTGTGAGTCACCCACCCAGCAGTTATGGGATTTGATTTTACTGTGATTGCGCCCCTCCTAGCATCTCATTGTGGCTTCTCATTTGTCTTTGGATGTGGGGTATCTTTTTAGGTGAGTTCCAGTGTCTTCCTGTCGATGATTGTCCAGCAGCTAGTTGTGATTCTGGTGTTCTCACCGGAGGGAGTGAGCACACATCCTTTTACTCCGCCATCTTGGTTCCACCCCTAAAGCTCTCTAAATTCTGCAAGCACATTGTACATG
Organism: Balaenoptera acutorostrata; assembly: GCF_949987535.1. Classification (NCBI taxonomy): domain Eukaryota; kingdom Metazoa; phylum Chordata; class Mammalia; order Artiodactyla; family Balaenopteridae; genus Balaenoptera; species Balaenoptera acutorostrata. Next base: position 12,002,977 of record NC_080076.1, read on the forward strand.
GTTGCATCTACAGTGTACAGATCTGTGGCCTACCTATAACCATGGTTAAACCTAAATGCAATATTGGAGTTCACCTTTCAGTGTTGAGCTACTTGCCTCCACCCTCAAATATGTGACCGATCAAGTTTTCAAGTTATAACAGTTTAAAATTCCCAAGCAGAAACAGTATTACCTGACAGGAAAATATACCAACACCAAAATTAATAGAGAATCAAAAGTGCATTTTAATTTTTAATCATTGTAGAGGCTATTAAAGCCAAAGCAGAGAATGCCAAATATCTAGACTGATAGGTCTATCAGAGAGGTTAATCTGCCCCCTTCTACCACTCCCTTTAAAATAATCTGCCTCTGCTCTCAGCCCTGAAGGCCCTTTTACACTATGTGAATCTTTCCCTTTTGCACAGGTAACTGAATAAAGCAAAGACAACTGAACTAAGGTGGATTAATCCACTTCTTAAATCAGCAAATCTAGTTTTTTCTTTTTCATTGAAAATCTAAGTAAATAAACAAGTGGAACTTCATTGAACTAAAGAGCTTCTGCACAGCAAAAGAAACAATCAGTACATAGAAAATGCAACCTACAGAATGGGAGAAAATATCACACCACAAATTGTATCTGATAAGGGGTTAATGTCCAATCTACATAAAGAACTTTCAACTTGATGGCAATGAAACCAAATAACCCAAATAACAATGAGCAAAGGACATGAATAGACATTTTTCCAAGGAAGACATACAAATGATCGATAGGTTATATGAAATTGTGCTTAACATAACCAATCATCAGGGAAAAACCACAATGAGGTATCACCTCACACCTTTTGGGATGGCTATTAAAAAGAAAACCACAAGTGTTGGCAAGGATGTGGTTGGTTGAATCCGTGGATGGGGGACCCACAGATACAGATGGCCAACTGTACTATGCCATTCTATATAAGGTAATTGAGCATATGAGGATTTGCGTATCTGCAGAGGGTCCTGGAACCAATACCCCCATGGATGTTGCAGGATGACTGTACTCAGTTTGTTTCCTTCTGCCCCATCCTGCAGCCCTTACACCTTCACAAATGTCTTTCCTACGGTCACTCACCAATAAACTTGCTGCACACAAACCTCAGTCCAGAATCTGCTTCCTGGGAAATACAACTTCCAAAACTATATTAAGATCTATGTTATTTCTTAGTGTTTAAGACCATGGCCTCTTGAATAGGACTTGCATTCTAGTCCTAATACACCACTTTTTAGCTGTGTAACTTTAGAGAAGTATTTCACTTCTTCATGCTCACTTATATAAAAGTAATTATTATAATACCTTACCTAAGGGTTGTTTGTAAAATTAAATGTGTAAATGTGTATAAAGCACTTAGAATTAAGGTGCTTAGATAAAGGAAAAGATAAAGAATAGTTACAATTATTCAGTTGATTAATTATGTAGTCTTAATCATAATAATGCAACTGATAAAAGTATCTCTGCTTATTATCATGTCCAGTGACTCATTTAGGGTATACACACATGCACACGCATACACACATATTAAACCAAATTTTATCAATAATTCAATCATTTGTCAATCATGTCAGTCATTATTATGACACAAAGAGAGCCTGTCTTGTGAATTAGGACTTGTGCAAGTCCCAAGTAGATCCTGCTCTTAATCCCACCTTCCTGAAAGCTGTGGTAGAAAGCATATAAGAATGGTATCTGTGAAACCAATGAACAGCAGGTAAATATTTACTATGTGGTTGAGAATAGTAAGTTTGATTTACACTGCAATTGGAGAGTGGTAGAAGAATAATCCAGTCAATGTTAGCCTTTGCCGTTGTTCAGAACATCTACTTAGTATGGTGGTGAGGACACAAGGGCCACACTTTCTCTGATTAAACTAAAACTATCACTGCTAATGATGGGGCAGATAGTGACACAACATTACCAATCTTCTAGGATTGAAAAACAAGTGAGACCCCCCTCTCCCCAGTATAGCTTAGGCAGCCTTATGTAGACTGTCACTTAGACAAAAATTTTACTGTTGAATATACTTTGAATGATAATTTTTTCTTATTTATTTTTTCTCTGATGTTAATATGCATGTGAATTACCTGAGCATATTTTTAAACTGGGTTCTGGTTGATGAGATTATGCCTTTCCACCAAGCTTCCAGGTGAATGTTAATGTTGCTGCTGACCCACAGGCCATAATTTGAGTAGCAAAGTCTTAAGCAGAATCTTGACTTGTGTTTAGGATCTAGGAAGACTCATGCCTTGTTGGACTTCCTAATGTTATATTTTAAAGTCAAATAACTCTTACTTATATCATCTTCTTCTACACACAAGCACTCCACCCTTAGTTATATTACGGTGCATTTTTAGAGCCCTGAACCTTAACACTGACTTGTCCTAATACCAAATTATAAGATATGATTGCTATCCTAGAGCAATTCATGTAAATTAGCCCATCTGACATATACACACCTACACACTCAAGCTACTGTCAATTGTGCCCAAATGTCAGAGCTGCTGTTTTCTGGATCATGTCATTTTACATTCAGAATAAAGGGCATGAGATGATTAAAGATTCCTGAAAAGGGGAGACCAAACCTTTCTAGGTTGTGGCATCAGTGAGATCATACCATATCGTGTCTTGGGTCTTTTGGGCAAGGCTAAGATTAGAAACTATTTCTTCATATTAGCTTAACCATCCTACAAGGAGAGCAAGAGACAATATCCAATGTTCCAAAGCTTGTAAATTGAACTCTGCTCCTAACAGGTTGGCATCTTGTTCTTGTGCTACTGGAGAGCTCCTTCAGCCCTCTTCCTTTAAGAGGAACAACACCTAGCAGCATCACGGCCCCTGAGTACCAGATCAGTCATGGACTTCAATGCCCTTGCTTCTTCATTGTCAAAGGGGTAAAGGAATTTGACCAAGATCTTTGTAGCAATATCCTACTAGGTATGATGGGCATAAAAGAGCTCTTGGCTCTAGAGATCTGAGGGTTAGTATTAAGCCACATTTGGGACTATGAATTGTCACCTTCAGTGATGGGAATATCTTCATGTTTTTTAACTTCATAGAAAATTTACTAGTGCTAAAAATTCACTCCTAAGGTAACCAGAATGCATGTCTCAGTAATAACTTCCAGGAATATAGACAAGTGCCTGGCATTGTTTGAAAGGTGAGTTTACTATCCTAAAGGATAACAGAATACATCCATTCACATATTCCTGCTGGCGATTTTTTCATGGTTTTCACATGTACCTCAACTGAAGCTAAATAGGAGTCCCTCAGACATAAAGATTTTTGGTCACCTCTCTTTGTAACGTCTTCCTCTCTAAAAGGATTATCTTTTATTCCTTTATATTTGATTATTATTAAATTGTTGGTGGTCTTAAGACAAATTATGATTAGGAATTTTATTAGCTAATTTGTACAAAAGAAATTTAAAAAGAAACTTGTGAAAGAATGTGACCTGTATTATTTATTTTACAAGTCTGAACTTAATGATAATTTAAAAAATATTTCCCTTGAAAACAAAGGATCCATTCTTTGTCACCAACTGAATTATAAATTATTAGCTGCTGTCTTTCATAAATAGTTTAGATTATGGTCTAATTTATCTCAATTAGTGTGTTGGTTACTTTAATAGATGAATGCATTAATTTTAATTGGGTAATGACTAATTGGATAGGTATCAGCCTACCAAACTGTTTTGCTTACTTGTTAAAAAAAGCTCAGAAGTAATACCAGACCTAAGTGATACCAGTACAACCTAATGCCTTTAAAAATATAATTCCACATCAGATTATATTTTTACACAGATATTGAAATTCAAATGCCAAAAATTCACAAATATCTAAAATAATTTTCAAAGGGAATTGAAAGGGGAAAATTTTCTATTAAAAATCTATTCCTTGTTTCAATAAAAATGAGCAGCTGTATGTTCAGACTCTGGACTCACTTGAGCCTGAGTTAGATTGTTATTATCACTTTAAGTAAGAAGGAACTGTGTCATCAAGAAATTAGATGCTTTATACCGTTTTTCCTTGGAAGTACTTTGGGGGAATATATGATGTTCACATTCTGGCTGCAGTTCCATAACCTTCTTAAGAACCAGGGACACAGAAAACAGAAATAATGAAAGGAATTATCATTTCACGTTCAAATCCAGAAGACATCATACATGTTTCTAATTCATTTTTTAAAACTTACTAATTAAAATGAGGTATGAATTTATGAAGAAATAACATAATTCAATGATCCAAAGAATTTCCCTTGTTATTCAATCAGAACTTGATTCAATTTAGTAATAACTGTAAAACAAGCTATAAAAAACAAAGGTGTAAAATAATTTTTATAATATAAATTAAACTGTGTAATGATGTCAAATTTGAAGTTATTTCATACCTTCCTTTTCTGTGTGTGTTCACATTTTTATCTTAATTTTAAATGATGCTAAGTATAACTAGGCACTTGCATGTTTTTTCATTTACTGAAATTGATTTCTTACCAGTCTCATACATCTCCAAAACTTATGATACACTATACTCACATATTTCAATTTTTTAAATTAATTGTTTGCCCCCAATTGCCCTATTAGCATAAAGCCTATTACCTAAATTTAAGGGGTCCCTGAGTTTTCTACAAATATCAGGGGCTTTATTAATTCCCTTACAAAAGGTCCCAGGGATACTTATGTAAATTAACCTAGTTTTCTCCAGTGACCAGCTTTGTATAAAGAGCTCAAAAACGATTCACGAACTTCCTGTTTCATCTTTGATACCTTAAGGTACTTGGGGGTCATCACTCCCATTCTCACAACAATAAAAGGTTAAAGAAACTGAAAATCAGTAAATTCTTGGATACATCAGAGAAGTGAGGTCATAGGGCAAACCATCATCTTGAAATGTGGAGAGATGGGCAAATCCAGAGTCACAGCAAAGATGTTTACCTGAGAAGATGCCCTCGGAGCCATGTACTGATAGAAACAGTTAAACAGTAATTTTTACAAATTACTGGAATCTGAGAAAATCTTGGGACTTCCAACTCAGAGGGTACCTACACTTTCAAGGAGTTTACCACCTGTGGCCATATTAGGTTCTCAAAGTGAAGAACCAGAAAAGATCTACTCATAGCTCTGGCTGGGAGGGTAAGAAAGAATGATCACAGTAAAATATAGCCATAGAATTCTCCACAGTGATAATCAATTTTGCAAGGAAAAAGACTATACCAGAGCTATATCAGGCTATACCAGAGCTTTCTCTCTCCTGGAGGAAGGGTATCCTCTCTCTCCAGGGCCTTCTAGCCTTCCTGTATCTTAAGGATTAAAACAAACAAAAAAAAGCTATACTAATGAGGAACACATGTGAAGGCCACAGTCCAGGAACAGAGATTCACTGAAAGTCTGATATTTAATCATAAGAATATAGAATAGTTCTCCCCCACATCCTGCCACCACAACAAGTCACCAGTATAACTGCAGTGAGTTGCAGCTAAAAGGCCTTCATGACACAGAATCTGAGGAGTCCTTAGGGAAGCCCAAAGTCAAGAAGGGAGACAAAAAAAGTAGAAGATACTTGAGGAATTTAAAGCCTCTGTTACCTACACTATAGAAAACATAACATAGAGACAACTTCTAACCAGATTAATATAAATTTTCTCATTAAAAGGACATATTTATTTCAGTTTCTGTGATTGAATTCAAGTCTGGCTGTGAACAAAAAATAAAATGGCATTCCAAAAGTAAAAAAAAAAATTTCTTCAACTCACTCTGAAGAAATACAATAATAATGAGAAACAGATTCATTCCAGACATAGATGTTAGAATTATCAAGCAGAGAATTTAAAGTAACTAATATTAATATATTTAATATTAAGGGATGTAATGGAAAAATACATGGCATGCAAGATCAGATCTAAGCAAGGAGATGGAAATTCTTAGAAAGAAGCCCAAAAAAATGCTAAAAAAAAAAAAGAAAAAGAAAGCAGAGCAAAACATCCAAGAACTATGGGGCAATTTCAAAAGATGTAGCATACACATATATACAACAATAAGAATTACAATGGACCTCTTGTCAGAAATCACAAAAGCAACAAGAAGAGAGAGGAGTGAAATATTAAGGAAAAGAAAACCTGCACCAACTTAGAATGCTGAATCTACTAAAATTATACTTCAAACTTTAAGAGGAATAATGAAATTTCCTGACAAACAGAAACAAAGGGAATTAATTCATCACTACCAACTTTCCTTGCAAAAAATGTTAAAAGAAGTTCTTCAGGAAGGATAAAAATTATATAAATCAGAAATTCAGATCTATATAAAGAAAGGAAGTGCATAGGACTTTACGACTTACTATAAAGCTATAATATTTAAAACACTGATACTGGAAAAATAATAGATCAATGGAATAGAATAGAGTTCAGCAATAGATACAAACATAATCAAATGATATAAGGTAATTCAACAGATAAAAGATAATCTTTCAACAAATGAAGCTAGATCAATTTGAATCCCATAGGCAAAAAAAAAAAAAAAAAAGTGAATTTAGGCATATACCTTATACCTTCCACAAAAATTAACTCAAAGTGGATCATAGGCCTACATGTAAAATACAAACTAACATTTCTAGAAAAGAACATAGGAGAAAATCTAGATAACCTTGGATTTGGTAAGAAAGTTCTTAGAATTAACACCAAAAGCACAGCCCATGAAAAGAAAATTGTAAAGTTTGACATTATTATTATTATTTTTAACATACTTATTGGAGTATAACTGCTTTACAATATTGTGTTAGATTCTGCTGTATAACAAAGTGAATCAGCTATACATATACATACATCCCCATATCTCCTCCCTCTTGCGTCTACCTCCCACCCTCCCTATCCCACCCCTCTAGATGGTCACAAAGCACCGAGCTGATCTCCCTGTGCTGTCTGGCTGCTTCCCATTAGCTATCTATTTTACCTTTGGTAGTGTATATATGCCCATGCCACTCTGTCACTTTGTCCCAACTTACCCTTCTGCTTCCCCGTGTCCTCAAGTCCATTCTCTACGCCTGCGTCTTTATTCCTGTGCTGCCCCTAGGTTCTTCAGAACCTTTTTTTTTTTTCCGATTCCATATATATGTGTTAGCATAAGGTATTTGTTTTTCTCTTTCTGACTTACTTCACTCTGTATGACTGTCTCTAGGTCCATCCACCTCACTACAAATAACTCAATTTTGTTTCTTTCTAAGGCTGAGTAATATTCCATCATATATATGTGTCACATCTTCTTTATCCATTCATCTGTTGATGGACACGTAGGTTGCTTCCATGTCCTGGTTACTGTAAATAGAGCTGCAATGAACATTGTGGTACATGACTCTTTTGAATTATGGTTTTCTCAGGGTATATGCCCAATAGTGGCATTGCTGGGTCGTATGGTAGTTCTATTTTTAGATTTTGAGGAACCTCCATACTGTTCTCTATAGTGGCTGTATCAATTTACATTCCCACCAACAGTGCAAGAGGGTTCCCTTTTCTCCACACCCTCTCCAGCATTTATTGTTTGTAGATTTTTTGATGATGGCCATTCTGACTGGTATGAGGTGATACCTCATTGTAGTTTTGATTGGCATTTCTCTAACTATTAGTGATGTTGAGCATCCTTTCATGTGTTTGTTGGCAATCTGTATAACTTCTTTGGAGAAATGTCTATTTAGGTCTTCTGCCCAGTTTTGGATTGGTTGTTTGTCCTTTTGATATTGAGCTGCATGAGCTGCTTGTAAATTTTGGAGATTAATACTTTGTCAGTTTCTTCATTTGCAAATATTTTCTCTCATTCTGAGGGCTGTCTTTTCGTCTTGTTTATGGTTTCCTTTGCTGTGCAAAAGGTTTAAGTTTCATTAGGTCCCATTTGTTTATTTTTGTTTTTATTTCCATTTCTCTAGGAGGTGGGTCAAAAAGGATCTTGCTTATGTCATAGACTGTTCTGCCTATGTTTTCCTCTAGGAGTTTTATAGTGTCTGACCTTACATTTAGGTCTTTAATCCATTTTGAGTTTATTTTTGTGTATGGTGTTAAGGGGTGTTCTAATTTCATTCTTTTACATGTAGCTGTCCAGTTTTCCCAGCACCACTTATTGAAGAGGCTCTCTTTTCTCCATTGTATAGTCTTGCCTCTTTTATCAGAGATAAGGTGACTATATGTGCATGGGTTTATCTCTGGGCTTTCTATCCTGTTCCATTGATCTATATTTCTGTTTTTGTGCCAGTACCATACTGTCTTGATTACTGTAGCTTTGTAGTATAGTCTGAAGTCTGGGAGCCTGATTCCTCCAGCTCCGTTTTTCTTTCTCAAGATTGCTTTGGCTATTCGGGGTCTTTTATATTTCCACACAAATTGTGAAGTTTTTTTGTCCTAGTTCTGTTAAAAATTCCATTGGTTGTTTGATAGGGATTGCATTAAATCTGTAGATTGCTTTGGGTAGTATAGTCATTTTCACAATATTGATTCTTCCAATCCAAGAACATGGTATATCTCTCCATCTGTTTGTATCATCTTTAATTTCTTTCATCAGTGTCTTATAGTTCTCTGCATACAGGTCTTTTGTCTCCTTAGGTAGGTTTATTCCTAGGTATTTTATTCTTTTTGTTGAAATGGTAATTGGGAGTGTTTCCTTCATTTCTCTTTCAGATTTTTCATCATTAGTGTATAGGACTGCAAGAGATTTCTGTGCATCAATTTTGTATCCTGCTACTTTACCAAATTCATTGATTAGCTCTAGTACCTTTCTGGTAGCATCTTTAGGATTCTCTATGTATAGTATCATGTCATCTGCAAACAGTGACAGTTTTACTTCTTCTTTTCCGATTTGGATTCCTTTTATATCTTTTTCTTCTCTGACAGCTGTGGCTAAAACTTCCAAAACTATGTTGAATACTAGTGGTGAGAGTGGACAACCTTGTCTTGTTCCTGATCTTAGAGGAAATGTTTTCAGTTTTTCAGCATTGAGAACGATGTATAGCTGATTCACTCTGTTATAAAGCAGAAACTAACACACCATTGTAAAGCAATTATACTCCAATAAAGACGTTAACAAAAAAAAAGCACATTAACAAATCTATTTGTATCCTTCAATAATTGCATGTCGGAAGTCATATAAAATATCAATAAGCATTGCCAGAAACCAGTTTGGGCTTGCACTCATTTATACACATTAGATAAAAATTGGAAATGTTCTATGGGTTGTAAATTTTGTTTGTTGGACATAAACAATTAGCTGACTGTCCAGAATATTCACAGGTTTGGAAGCATTGTTCAATAGCAGAGGCCTGATCTGCTTTTACTTAACTCTGGCATTAAATGTACACCCTGCTGTTTTTGCTGTCATTTGTTCTCTACATTTTCATTAACAAAGTTTGGTTATCCCTAAACTAAAAGCTTCACAGGTTAAAGGCTTTGTCTTCTTAACTACCTTCGTTGCTTAGAAATGACCGCTCATAATTAGGTACTTCATAAATGGAGTCTTAAGATGGTATAAATAAATGCCAGAATACTCATGTGATATTTTAATTCAGAAGTTTAAGTACTTGTGACTCATTAATACCTGTTCTGCATAGTGAAAGCATATGGTTTATGTTTGCATATCATTTTTGCTATTGATAATATATTTAGTTCAGTACAACTAAAAGTTATACCAACTATAATGTTGAGGAATAAATACTCCATCATTATCAAGATTTGCCCCCACTTAGTTGATTCCTGAGATAGTCAATTAAGGATATGCTTCAATTTGCTTGTAGTAAAAGTGAGGTTTTAATAACTATATTGTATTCCCTCTAGATTGGCTTTAAGTATTAAATAAGACAAAGGACATATAAGTAGTTATCTTTGTGATATAAAATATCCAGCACTTACCAGTATTAGTTGGACAGCTGGTGAATCATTCACTCAGACTACCCATAAGCTCCCGGTACCTAATAATGTTTAGCAAATATGCTCACTAATTGAGCTCTGAACCAAAAGAACTCTCCTCCTAAGTGTCACCTTTGAAAATGTATTCTCAGCACCAATGTCTTTTTGGATTTCTTACTCATTTCAATAGGGTATAAAATATAACAATAATAAATGTTATATTTTTTCTGTCAATATGAATCCATGTTATTCCTAAAGGAAACACATTCAAAATGACACATGGTGACAGATTACAATAGAATCTGAAGGAGGCACAAAGTTATGTGAAGTCCAAACTTTGGCAGGTCTTTTGGTTTTACTGCCAGTTCCTTGCCAAAAACCTATTTGATAGATGAGAACAATTTGTCTTTTTGGACATTCATGAATGAGACACTGCAGACATTGAATTATACATACAGAGGTGAAATCCACTTTTCATATCTGAATTTAGTAGGTGAATATGGAAGTAGAATTAAACGTCCCAGATGTCTTGCCAACTTAAACTACAATAAATCTAAATGTTCAGACTAGTTCACCTAAATCACTGTATCTGGTACACAGACGCATTCCATAGAGGTTTATACTTGATACTAATGATACTAATAGCTTCTTTGAAAACATGCATATAGAATACCTTACTCATTATTGGACACTTTTATTCTGAAGGATAGAGTTTATATTTCCCACCACAAACGAGCTCATCTGATGTGCAAATTTTGAGGTGTCTCTGAGATATGAAACACTGGCAAAAAGCAGGTTGAAATCTCAGGGCAGATCATGAGTAACATACTTCAGATTTTGTATAAAGGATAATGGAAGGCAATAGCACTTCAAAGGTATTGTTCATGAAGCAAAGGTGTAAAGGATTAGGTAGTCCAACATATCTGTAAGAGTAAACAAACATTTAAACAAATGTTCACAGTACAGTGTAAATGCTTGACAGAAGTACTGTCAGCTCTCCATACCCATGATTCCATATCCATGGATTCAACCAACTGCTGATTGAAAACATTTGTTAAAAAATCCATAAAGTCCCAAAAAGCAAAACTGGAATTTGCTGAGTGCTGGCAACTATTTACATAGCATTTACATTGTATGAGGTATTACAAGTAATCTAGAGATGATTTAAAGTATATCGGAGGATATGCATAGGTTAGATCATATGCAAATACTACACCTTTTTATATAAGGGACTTGAGCATCCATGGATTTTAGTATCTGCAGGCAATCCTGGAACCAATTCCCTGTGGATACTGAGGCACCACTGTAGATACAAAAATTGGGACATCCTTCTAAGAGAAAATTATATTTGAGGTCATTTTTGAAAAGGAAGTTTCCGGGTGGAGAAGTGACTGGTCATTCTAAGTAGAGGACACACATAAGTAAAGTCTACTAAATCTCATTGTGGCTTATATTTGAAAAGTGTCCATGAAATGAAATATAGAACATTATTTTGTGAACAGACAGCAAAATGCCTTGAGTATCTGACTTTGGGTTTGATTTTTATTCTGTCTACCATGAAGATTATTCAAAGGATTTTAATTAGAATAATGATAAGATTGAATTTGTGTTTCAGAAGTGTAACTCTAGTCACAATATTGTGAACCAGCTAGAAGAAGTAGAGAAGAGAGACTTAAAATTCTTGAAGTGAAAATTATAAGATATTAAACTAACCTAATAACAATGAAATGACTCAAGAAAATGATTTGAGATATATTTCAAAAGAAAAAAATGACAGAAATTTGTGAATTATTAAATGTGGGAGATAAAGGAATATATGAAAATGTATGAAGAGGCATATTCATTATTACATGCACTTTCAATAAACGTCTATAGAACTGTTTTTGACATTTCAGCCTTAAGTATCTATATAATAGCATATTGCAAGAGAGATAGCACATAGGATAATTGAATATTTAACAGAAAAAAGAAAAGTTCAGTCTCTTACATGTGATTATTGATGTACCAATGCAACATCTGGTGGTTTTCCATTGCATATTGTAAATAAAGACTTACAAGTTGAAAAACACCAAAAATACTTCAGACTCAATAAAAGTGAAGTTGAAAACATGAGCATTTATAAAATGTTCTCCATGGAGCATGGTCATGCAGAAATAAGGAGAGAATAATTTGTAAGGGGGAGTTTTCAAGTTATCACAGGAAGATGTTATACAAGATTATCTGATTTGTTTTTCTCTTTCTGACTTACTTCACTCTGTATGACAGACTCTAGGTCCATCCACCTCACTACAAATAACTCAATTTCGTTTATTTTTATGGCTAAGTAATATTCCATCGTATATATGTGCCACATCTTCTTTATCCATTCATCTGTCGATGGACACGTAGGTTGCTTCCATGTCCTGGCTACTGTAAATAGAGCTTCAATGAACATTGTGGTACATGACTCTTTATGGTTTTCTCAGGGTATATGCCCAGTAGTGGGATTGCTGGGTCGTATGGTAGTTCTATTTTAATACCGTATGCTAACACATATATATGGAATTAAAAAAAAAAAAAAGTTCTGAAGAACCTAGGGGCAGGACAGGAATAAAGACACAGACGTAGAGAATGGACTTGAGGACACGGAGAGGGGGAAGGGTAAGTTGGGATGAAGTGAGAGAGTGGCATGGACTACCAAATGTAAAATAGCTAGCTAGTGGGAAGCAGCCACATAGCACAGGGAGATCAGCTCAGTGCTTTGTGACCACCTAGAGGGGTGGGATAGGGAGGGTGGGAGGGAGATGCAAGAGGGAAGAGATGTGGGGATATATGTATATGTATAGCTGATTCACTTTGTTATACAGCAGAAACTAACACACCATTGTAAAGCAAATATATTCCAATAAAGATGTTAGAAAAAAAGAAAGATTTTCTGAGTATATCAGTTTCTACATGGAGTTACAAAATGAAATAGAGAAAAAAATGAAAGACGAGCTAGGGAAGTTATCTTTAATAAAGTTAGGTTTCACAGTCCCCTGGGCTTTTTTTTCTTGGATCTGAGTCTGATAGTGAGGCTTGGGAATATTTGGAAGGTTTAAACAATGATTAACTCAGGTAAAGGATAGCCTTTCCTCCTCTAATCTCCCCTAAAATCTGAATTTAACAAAATACAGGTTAAATACCATTCTATAGCCTTTTCTTTTGTAAGAGCTTTTATATAGAGATAAGCCCAATATTTTAAAATGAGTGAATTTAAACAACTTGTGAGTATTTTGTAATGTTCTAACTAGTGAAAAATATATGTTCTTCAAATTACACTTTAAAATTTGCAATGATTTAAGGCAATTTACCAATGGAATACATGAATACAAAAAGCTGGTACTATAAATATTTTTTAAGTCTTCAGTTTAGGGTAGCAAATGACATAATGAAACACAACTTCTCCTAATAATCTAGGAAAATATTTTCTTTCAATATCTTCATATCACAAATATGCACTTCATATATATGGGAGCTGTATATATATATATATATATATATATATATATATATATATATATATATATATGTGTGTGTGTGTATGAAAAATGTAAAATATGTATAGATATACACATGTATATATGTTATATATATATACATTTTTGTGTGAGTATATGTATAGATACATACACACGTGTATCAGTTGAGCTATATTTAAGAAACTATTACTTAGAAGACAAAAAATACAAAAATACAAATAAATATCTGGGGCAAATATTTTATACTTTTAAAGATAAAGGCCAAATTTTGACAAAGTTTTTAGGAATAGCATAATGCAATGTACATATATACCAATTTTCCTGCCAAATATTGACTTAAGATGCAAAACATTCTCATTTTGCTGCAATAGCTCAAAGTCTCATGGGGGATCCTCTTTTGGAAACACTTTCAGAGATATTTTACTGGTAATTTAAGAAAATCAATCTCAATTACTTTAAATTCATACCTAATTTTAAACTCCAAATGGATTTGCTCAATGTGATTGCTCACCTTGTTTGCCAGATTTAGATCCAAAAGGGTATTAAAACAATTAAATTCTCCCCCAAAATATGAAATGTTGCTTCAACAATGAATATTTAAAAGCACGCTCTAAAATATCTGAAGGAAATTCTAGAAGAGTTCTAGTGTTTTTAAGATTAATATGCATTAACTTTATACCTATAGATGACCACGAATTCTAGAATTTTTAATGTATATATTAAGATTCTATCATATTATTACTAAATTCCAGGCTGTACTATTTTACCATCGTATAAATATCAATGTTTAAATACATAAAGTCATTGCTCAGATGTCAAGCTGTCAATCTAATGTTGAAAATATTCTGGCCACCATCATTGAATTATACATTATCCTGTCTTAATTGTAAGATATAGAGGCAAAACATAAAAAAAAATATTAAAAGGTAGCATGGTTATTTGTTGTTTTGTTTTTGCTCTTTTTTCTATTGAGGTGTAGGGGTTCCTTATGTTTTAAATATTAACCCCTTATCAGATATAGGATTTGAAAATATTTTCTCCCATTCTGTACATTGCCTTTTTAATTTTTTGATTGTTTCTTTTGCTGTGCAGAAGTGCTTTAGTTTGATATAGTCTCGATTGTCTATTTTTGCTTCTGTTGCTTGTACTTTTGGGGACATATCCAAAAAATTATTGCCAAGACCAATGTCAAGAATATTTTCCCCTATGATTTCTTCTAGGAATTTTAGAGTTTCAGGTCTTATATTTAAATCTGCAATCTTTTTTGAGTTAATTTTTGTGTATGGAATAAGATAAGTGTTCAACTTCATTCTTTTGCACATTGACATCCAGTTTTCCTAACACCATTTGTTGAAAATAATTTTTTCTCCATTGTATAATTTTGACACGTTTGTTGAAGGTCAATTGATTATATATGCATGGGTTAATTTCTAGTCTCTCTCTTCTGTTCCATTGGTCTATATGTCTGTCTTTATGCCAGTACTGTACCGTTTTAATTCCTATACCTTTGCAATATATTTTGAAATTAGGAAGTGTGATGCTTCCAGCTTCTCAAGGTTGCTATGGCTATTCAGTGTCTTTTTTGCTTCCATGTGAATTTAGGATTTTTTTTTTTCTTTTCTGTAAAAAATGCCATTGGGACTTTGATGGAGATATAGTTGAATATGCAGATTGCTTTGGGTAGTATGGACATTTTAACTGTAGCAAGTCTTCTAATCTAAGAACATTGGTTGCCTTTCCATTTATTTATGTCTTCTTTAATTTATTTCATCAATGTTTTGTAGTTTTCAGAATGTACAAGTCTTTCATTTCCTTGGTTAAGTTCATTACTAAGTATGCTATCATAAATGAGGTTGTTTTCTTAATTTTCTTTTTGGATAGTTCATTGTTAGTGTATAGAGACACATCTAAATTTTGTTATATCTATTTTATATCCTGAAATTTTATTGAATTTGATTAAAAATGAGCAAAGTACTTGAAAAGACATTTTTTCCAAAGGAGACATACAAATGGCCAGATATATGAAAGGGTGCTCAACACCACTAATCATCAGGGAAATGCCAATCACAATGAGATATCACCTCACACCTGTTAGAACGGCTGTTAAAAAATATCACAAGGAAATCACATTTTCTGTGGGTCAGAAGTCTAGGCATGGCTTTGATGTGTCTCTGATTTAGGATGTATCATAGGATGCAGTCAAGGTGTTGGCCAGGGCTGCAGCCTCATGTCAAGGCTCTACTGAGGATGGATCTTTTCTAAGCTCAGATGCCTCTTGGCAGAGTTAGTTTTTTACATGATATTGGACATACAGGCCTCAGTTCCTTGTTGCTTCTCAGCAGGAAGCTGCCCTCAGTTACTCATGATGTGGGCCTCTCCACAGAGCAGTTCCCAGTATAGTAGCTTGTTCCATCAAAGTCAGCAAGAGAGAGAATTACAAAATAGAGGGGATAATTTTATGTATTCTGCTCTTCAGAAACAAGTCATAAGGTCCACCCACTGTGACCCTGAGAAATGCATAATACTTAAAGATTTTTCTGAGGTGGACAGTGGTAAATTACATAATGTGGTTATTCTATACTGTATTGTGAAATGTGTCAACATCTGACAGATCTTCGCAACTAAGTGAACCAATATTTTCCAAATGACCAATGCGGACCCAGAAAACTTCTTATATGTCATCCATCACACTAGCAGTAACTCTAACAGTTAGAGGTTCTCAAGCTTAATATATGTATATGTGTGTATGTGTGTGTGTGTGTGTGTGTGTGTGTGTGTGTGTGTGTATATATATATATATACAGAGAGAGAGAGAGAGAGAGAGAAAGCGAGCTGAGAACAGCGCCAACAAAATTGGAATGTGGACACTAAAGGATAGGTAAGTAGGGTTATCTACCAAGACACTTTATTATGCTTCTTAGAGTCTTGCTTAGGAGGGTATCATGCAGTTATGATAAATTTTCATTCTGATCTCAAATCTGTGAGTCAAAGGTTGGATGACATGGTCAACCACTTACATGATGCAGTAACATTAATTTAAGCACAAGAGATCAATAGATTCAAAATCTTGCCTCTATCTCAACCTTCAAAAGAGGAGATATTTTTTAATGCTATGTTAGCTATAATAGTTTGAATGCCTGTTAAGCAGACATTATGTACAAGCACATTGATTTAAGTCTTACACCAACCTGTGAGATGAATATTTATTCTTTTTAACAGACGACTAACCTGATAATTCAGAAAAATATATCTGTCTATACCAATGGGACTGAATTTCTTATTTAATATTATTAAATAGAGTCATTTAATCAAGTTTCTTCTAACATTTACCTAAACTTGTAGAACTTTATAAATGTTGCCAATGTCAACCAAGTTTTTTGAATAACTCTGAATATAAAGTCCATAACAAATTTTTAAGACACCTTTTCTCAATGTACAAGAATTTAAGTTTTTCTGTAAGGCCTGTGCTGTATTTAGTGTTTGTGTGTGTGTTTCATGTGTGCATATGTGTGGTTGTATAAAAGAAGAAAGAGTAGAACAATTTTATGATGTTCCCTGTGAGCTCCTTTGTGTTACAGTACTTAATGGGTGCTGATCCATCTCTTTCAGTCCTTTAGTTCTAATCAAGATATTTTTCACAATGGATAATTAGCAGCCTATACAGTATTGGCTAATGAAATTCTTTAGAGTTCCTGTTATTATATTGAAGGTAGAATTCATTTTAAAAGATTATGCAAATAACTTTTATTTCATAGGACATTTTCCTTGATTTTTAGTAATTTCTATTGTTTCCATCAATATTGACCAAAGTGAGACCCAAGACCTTTTGGAGTCAAAAAAACCTTTGATTTCTTCCAATAGAAAATACACAGTGAAGACGGTTCTGGAAGTTGTTCCCAGGTACCATATACAAAAACTAATTTCTTTTTCTGGGAGTTGCAGTCTACAGTGAAATATCTTCAATAGTGAAAACCCTGATGGGGAAGGAGTGGATATATTAATGTGGTCTCTTAAATAGAGTATGTACTAAAGACCTGGTGATATCAAACTATGAGCAATTTGGCTGAATTGTTTTGTGAAGGGTTTAGTACTGAATTTAGCAAATTAGGAGCTGGGAAAAAAATCCTGAATTACATATCTCAAATATGCAATGCAACCTTAGGAATTAACTTACTGTTTATGAAGTCACAGCAGTACCTGGCTGAAGAGATGTTCCTTTGTTCTGAAATATAATAAAAGACAAATAGTTTTTTTTCTTTATTTTAATCAATTTAGGTAAATGACTGACAATACTATTGTTCTAAAAGCACAGTTCAGTTGAAAGAAACACCAGATTGTCTCTAAATTATATTCTTCCCCAATGCTTAAATTGTCACTACTCTATTCATCTGGTATTTTACATGCCATATTGAAAGAATATGGAAGTAGTATAGGATTGCTGCAAGAATTATCCTAGAAAAACATAAAAGGTATCTTGATCATTGCAGAGGTCTTTACTCTTAATTTTAGAATTGGCAGGCATTCAAGGCCTTTGTGGAAGCTAGACATGTTTTCCTACTTTAGTCATTAAAACATTATGCCTATATTTGTCTAGGTTTACGCACATTTTAGGAATTTTTCTGTGACCCATCTGGTAGCAGGGAATAGTATAGCAGATTTATTCCATTAATACTTAGGAGCTAGTTCAAATTTTGCTTAAAGAAGTAACACTATTTTGAGATGCAACATAAGATAAGGTAAAAACCATGGGCTCTAGTGTGGTAGGAAATAATTGTTTTTTAATCTCATATTTGCTAAACACTCTTACATTATATAACCATTCAGAGTCTTACTTTCCTTATCTTCATAATAGGCACTACTAACCCAGTTGTCCTAAGGCTGTTATGAGAATGGCAAAAAATAGATGATCGATAATGCTAATGCTCTGTGATATTTTCAAAATATTGATAAAGAAAAATCTTTTATGTTTGCTTATGTGCTGTTTTACCAACTAGTCAATAGAGATTATTTTGCATAGTCATTGGACAATTCAGCATTACTTAAGAAGCATTTAAAAATGCACTTTAATACTTGAAATGAAGAACATAAATGTAACATATTAACATTATTAGAAAAATAATTTCTATTTAAATGGTAGTTTTTCTTTGTGGAACTCTATACTGAGGGTTATAAAGTGAAAATCACCTGTTTTGTTTCAATTAGCCATTTGGAGAAAGCGAGGCAAGAAGGAAAGAATTCTCACCTTGCAACCAGACAACCAATGTTTTCAATTCTGTTTCTACTAGACATAAGTTTTTGTGCATGTGGGAATATCAGTTTATCTTTTAAACCTTAAAGTTAGTTTGGCCATCTGCAAAATGAAGCACATCATTGGTACATCAGTGTTCCTGTAAGGATTAGTACAGAGTTTAAGAAACACCCAACACAGTAACTTGGCTCTTAGCAGAATCTAAACAAATATTAGTTTTCATTCTTCAAATTAAGGGAAACAAGACAAATTGGTATATTCTCCTATCTATATATAATTTTCATGCCTGAGGCTTTTTGTTCTTATTTTGATTAATATTTATGGAAGGATTCTTGAAGAATAAAATAAATCACATACCTACAGCAGTTATCAGACCAATGAAGCCCCAAATTCTTATTTAATGAAGGTACCCAGACCACAGTAGACAATGGTTTTCATTCTATTTCAAAAACTAGATTATTACACAACACATTTCTAAATATGAAAAAATTTGAAAGAATACTATATAAACACAATTACAACATAATCACACTAAAATCTTACCACATCTATACAAGCATTCATGACTATCATCAGTTACTCACTTTTTTTCTATTGAGTAGATCCACTGACTCCCTTGGCTAACTCTCAGAGACTGACAATGTAAAATTCACCTATGTTCTGGTCATGGTGGTCTTTCTTAGAATTATCTTAATGTTATCATTTATTTGAAGAAGGCAGCATATCATTATAGGTTAAAACCATGATGTGTTCATTTAAAGATCCTGCCTTAATACTGTTTATAGCTAACTGTTACAGAACTAAGTTTTATGTATTGATGAAAGTTCAGTGGAACATTTGGAGAGAGCATGTGGCACTCAATGTGCTAAAATTGAAAACTACAAGTTAAGAAAATAAATAGAGATTCAATAATTCTTTTATCACACATGTTCTTTATAATAGTGACAATATGGTAAAACATTTTAATTTGTATTCAATCATTATTTAAGAAGTAACTACCATGTATCATTTTTCATTGTTGTTTATAGGGAAAAACCAATGAATATGATCTTTTCCATTATGGAAAAGAGGTAATGGAGGAGACAGACATTACACAAACAAATATATAAGCCTTCAATGCAAGTTATGGTAAGTACGATGAAGAATGGATTGTTTTGAGAGAATAGGAGAAAAATAATTGAAATTAGTGGGCTTAAAGAAAATCTCTCTGAGAAAGTGACATTGAGCTTTGAACATCCCTGAGCATACTGGAAGACCAAAGTGGCTGAAGCAGAGCGATGATGAATGGGGAGATAAGAGTGCATGTGAGATTATATCATGCAAGCAGTGTTCAGGAACTAATCTTTTATTCTAAGAGTAATGGACAAATGAAAGTCTCTAAGCAGGTGAGTGACATTTATCAATTTAAAATTTATTCATAACAAATGTACCTCTCACATAATAGGATAGATGCATTTCATCCAGTTAGAAATAAAGAAACTTTCTGAAAGTCAATATACACTTTTCACTGCTTTCCTATATAAAACCAAACAGTTTCCTAAGAAGAGTTAATATGGTGAAAAGGTCTACTTGGTGCCAGGCATTTTAACACAGACTTAACTCCATTGTAATTTATTTTTCTTTCTCCATTATATACAAAATTTTGAAATAATCTGATCCTTCACCTTTGGTCTTTCTAACATCAACCAAACTAAATATTGCATTGAGATTCCACAACTCTAAATTTGCAATACATGGAACATTATTATGTTTTCAATATCTAACAGCATCTGCTTGTGGATACTCACTTCTGGAAACTGCCCTCCTCCAATCAAAAATCCTCCCACTTCAGTATAAAGTGAATGATGCCTCATTTGAAATTATACTGAAAAAAAAATCCTTTCAAATTGCTAACTAAAATTGTATATATTAAATGTACTCAGAATGAAGAATAACTATTTGAATATGCCTTGTCAGTAGCTGATTATATAAATGGGGTAAATATTTATTGCAGTATAAATGATATATATTTTCCTTAAAATTCAGAATTGCATTAGCCAAATGAATTCACAATAAAAATTCCTATATGTTTTTACTCTGTCGATACCTCAAAAATAAATAAATAAATCGCAATGTATGCTGAGCAAGTAAAATATGATCACCTTTTGGGGAATAATCTAGGGGTAGACAAATTTGTAAACAATGCTAACATTTCTAAAATCTGGTATCTCTATGTTTGACTCAACTATCCTTCTGAGAAGAAGAGATCAGCCCTCACTGTTACAATTTCCTTACACAGGATGAGTTACTATCTGAGCCAAAAATTAATTTGCACCTTAAGAAATCTAAGTGAAGACAGAGTTACCCATCTGCCAGGTAAGAAATTGCTTCAAAATAGAATAAAAGTGTTAGCTTTCCTTAAAATTGAATTTACACCTTGCTTCAGTGGGGTGGATGATAGGTAATGAGTTCGCTCTATTATGTGGTTTATAGTGTCTGCACAATTTTTCTGTACTTTCCCAAAGGATTCCATCTCCTATTTTTATGGACATACAGACAGATACCTGTAGGTGGAGTCAAATTCAGCACAAAAATAGCTCTTCAGGAGGCCAAAAGGTAATTTAATCACTTTATCTGTTTTATATTGGATGTTTTTCAACCGATTGCCAAAAGTGAAACGATTAGAGAACGATCTTTAAGTATCACCTTATAAGTGCTACCAAAGGTCACACTTGATCGCTGTTTTAGTATGCTGCTGATTTTGAACTGGCATGTTGGATCCAAAACAGTCTACTGACCCTTTTCTATAATTATTACTTTTCCTTGAGGTTTTGAGGTGGGGCTTAAATATGTGCTGGATTAAAGTTAAAAAATGTTCATCTAACTCAGTAGTTTGTAGGCAGATCACTAGCTGTGCAGCACAGAATATACTGGACTGTCATAAAAACAATGAATTTTAATTATGGGGGCATTGAGTTCATTAGGGTGCTGAGCAGAGTAAGTAATGGAATCACCAGGGAAGCTACTAGGCGGTAATTAAAATACTCAGGCCAGAAGCCTACATAGCCTACAAACCAAGCAGCAGCCCCTGAACCTGAGTGCTGACAGTATCTGTACCCATTTTATTCCCTTGTCTGGAAATTTCTTAGATTATACTCGCCTTGTCCTATCTGAGGGTGTAATCACTCATTTATTCAAGGTATATTGGCATCTACTATGTGTTCAGGACACTGATAAAGGTGCCAGGGAAATAGTGACAATTTTTTAAAAATTCAATTCCAAGGTTAGAGCAAAAAGAAAGTTAAAAATGCGGGTCTAAATAGTGTTGCTAACTTTTTTTATTCTGTTATATTTGGGATTTGGAAGGCAGAGAAGAAGGAAGGAGGAAGGAAGGAAGAAAGGAAGGGAGGGAGGGAGGAAGGGGAAAAAATGCATCTATCACAATCACCATCATTTTATAAAGTACTGGACATTTTAATGACCAAAACATATTTAGGAGGACTTAAGATGAGAATGAATGATGGTGTATTTTATCTCCTAGTACTGCTTTATGGAAAATTCCTTAGGTTGTCTTTATTTGTTCATTTATTTGTAAAATAATAATAACTTCAACATAGATTCTGACCAGTGTGTGGCCAATATTTGTGAAACACCAGTCAAGAACAGAAACAGAAAACAGTGACAAATGATAGATGTAAGAAGTTGGCTTGGGATCACACTGGCCAAACAATGACATGGTCCAGAGAGTGAAAGATTTCCAGCAGAAAGTGGTAGAAGCTGTGACCTGAAGTTTGAGTAGGAGTTATGGTACCTTGCATCTTCTAAATAGGTTATAAAAAGTAATGTGTACACAAGAGGCACAAGCAGCCAGGTGACCTCAGCTGAAGAAGACTTTAATCATCAAGTTAGTAGGATGACCTGTACTGTGGATACCAACCAGCCTCTTTCCCTAGCCACCCCTGTCATTGCTCAGTAGGCTCATGAACAAAGAGGCCAGGGTAGCAGGAATGGAGGTTATCCATGGGCTCAGCAACATGGACTTCCACTCTCTAAGGCCAATGTGCTACAGCCACCATTGAGTGCCCTGTCTGCCAGCAAGAGAGATCAACACTGAGGTCCCAAATATTGCACCACTCCCCAGGATGTTCAGCCAGTTACATGGTGGCAGAGTGATTACATTGGACCATTTCTATTACGGAAGAGACAACATTTTATTCTTACTGGAATATATTGATATTTATTCTGGATATAGATTTGCCTTCCCTACATACGATGTTTTGGATAAAATTACCATCCATGGACTTTCAGAATGCTTTATCCACAGTCATGGTATTATACACAGTATTGTTTCTGATCAAGAAACTTATTTTCCAGCAAAAGAAGTGTGGCAGTGGGCCCTCGCTTATGGAATTCACGGGTCTTACCATGCTCCTTACCAACCTGAAGCAGCTGTTTTGATAAAATAATAGTGACCTTTTGAAGACTCAGTCATAGTGCCAGCTAGGGTGCAACACCTTGCAGAGCTGGAGTATCATTCTCCAAACGTCTTCATATGCTCTGAATCAGCTTCCAATGTACAGTGTTATCTCTCCAATAGCCAGGATTCACAGGTCCAGAAATCAAAAGGTGAAATGGGAGTAGTACTACTCAATATTATCCCTAGTGACCCACTAACAAAATTTTTGTTCTCATGACTCACTGCTCTGCTGGCCTAGATGTCTTAGTTCCAGAGGGGATAACGTTCCTATAAGGAGACACAACAATGATTCCTTTGAACTGAAATGTAAGGGAATTACGATGTGGGTTGGGGTGATTCATTCTGACTACCAAGGAGATATTAGACTACTACTACTCCACAGCAGAGGTAAGAGAGAGTAGTATGTCTGGAATACAGGAGATTCCTTAGGATGTCCTTTTGTATTACCATGTCCTGTGATTAAGGTCAATGGAAAACTAAAACAGCGCAATCCAGGCAGGACTGCTAATGGCCCAGACCCTTCAGGAATACAAGTTTGGGTCACCCTACCAGGTAAAGAACAATGACCAGCGGAGGTACTTGCTAAAGGCAAAGAGAATCGGAATGGGTAGTGGAAGAAGGTAACTGTAAATGTCAGCTATGATCACATAGTTAAAGAAACAAACTATAATTGTCATGAGTATTTCTTCCTTACTCTGCTATGAATACATCTGTGTATGTATCTATCTGTATCTTTGTTTTCCTTCCTCTCTTATTTCTTTATCTTATAACATAAGATGAACTGCTTTTATATCATAGTATTTAAGTTTTGTTAATTTTACATCAGAGCATTTAAGTTCTGAGGTATCCAGGAGAAGAGTAAACATCACTCAAGAACTTTGTCTCATCTTCTGGGGAAGGAATTAGTACATTTTCAGTTGTACATAAGAAAGTTGTATCATGTTAGGTGGAATTATGACCTTGTCATTTTTATTCTTTGGAAATTAAGTAAGTTTAAGGAGATGCATATGTATATACATGTATCAACTAATAGGGGCTTAAGTGGACATCAGTTTAAGTTTAATATTATTTTAAAGACAAGATGTAGAAAAACAGGAGCAAAATAAATGCCTCAGTGAACATATTAGAACAAGAATTTACCACATAGTTCTGAAAAGCTAAATAAGATACAAATAGTAGTTAACTGTAATAATACTAGGGTATAATTTTTTTGCAAATGGGAGATATCAAGCATTTAATTCTAGGGGTATAATATGTAATGTTCTCAAAAATGGAAGTAGAATTTAAACATTATATGCTCATTTTCTTTGCCCTAATCTAAAATAAACATCAGGGAAACAATCTTTCCTTGAAACAGAAACTTTCTGATAGAATTACAAAGGCATTGTCTTGTGTTTGCTTAGAAAAAAAAAAAAAAGAGAGAGACAGAAAAGAAACATGTCCAGGTACATGAAGAGAATACAAAGCCAGAGACTTAACATCAAAGAATAATGATAAATAATATTACAACATGTTGAAGGGACATGCCGAGCAGAACAGCAGGTCTGGATTTGAGTCAATGGACAACAGATTATGGAAACACATTAGAGGCAGCCTTAGACCTCAAAACGAGGTTGCCCACATCCAACAACAAAGTATTTTGGATACAAAGGTCTTTAAAAATACAATATGTGTACAAAGCTTTAATTGCTTGAAAGTATTATTGTAAACCAAAGATTTTGAAAATTCCAACAGGTGTCCAAGGACTATACTGAATAAATCAGAACTACATGGGGGTTACAAGATGATTACGGTTATTTAAACACAGGAACAAAATAAATAACAGGTACCATTATATTTCTACTTCTGCTTCTATGACTTAGAGAATTCTCTCATTAAGATTCTGTAACTCATAAAATCATAAACATACTGACCTTGAAGTTAGGTTAACTTGTTTTATTTCTCCTTTACATCATATAACTTGGGAAGATCAAAATTTTAATTGTTTTGTTTTTGTGAGCAAAGAGTTAGGAAAATCCTATTTATATTATCTTACAGTTTGTCCTTTGCCCTGGGTGAAGAGAGATTAATTATACATAGGGATGAACAGGGAAGATAGCTGGGACATTAAAAAGTGGTAAAAGTGATGCTATGAGGGTCTCTTTGCAAATAGGAAGCTCTCTTCATGGACACAGCTCCTCACAGCCTTGACCAAGTTCCTGCTGAGCGGCCAGAGACTGAAAATACTTATTGTGTAACCAGGCGCCCTTAGAACAAATATAACTTTTGAGTGTGCCAATTGCTATTCTTCTCAAGTGCACATAAACTATTCTCTGATAGGCCATATATGAACCCATAAAACAATCCTCAATAAATTTTTAAAGATTGAAATAATACAAATTATGTTCCTTGATCATAATAGAGTAAAATTAGAAATCAATAACAGAAGGAAATTTGAGAAATTCACAAATATGTGGAAGATAAACAACACTATTAAATAATGAAGCGGTCATAAAAGGAATCACAAGAAAAATTAGGAAATACTTCGACGTGAACAAAACCAAAAATACAACATACCATAAACTTTCAAGATGTAGCTAACACATTACTTATGGGAAAATTTGTGAGCACATGTATATGTAAATAAAAAAATGTTGAATTAATAATCTAACTATTAGATTACATCTTAGGAAACTGGAAATTAAAGAGCAAATTAAACCCAAAACAAGGAGAATGAAGAAAACAATAAAAATTAGAGCAGAAAATAAGACAGAGAATAGAGAATCAATAATAAAACCAATAATTGGTTCTTTGAAAAGATAAAAAATTAACAAAAATTTAGACTGATGAAATAAAAAAATGACTCAAGTTTACTAAAATCAGAAATAAAAGAGGGATTGTTACTAAAAATCTTACAGAAATTTTTTAAAAAGATAAAAAAGGTAAAATGCAAAAATGTATGTATGGCAACAATTTATACAACCTAGATTAAATTGACAAATTCTTAGAAAGAAACAAACTACCGAAACTGATACCAAATAAATAGAAAACTTGAATATATCTATAACAAGTAAAGAGATTGAACTAGTAATCAAAAAACTCCCACTTGTAAACTAAAATTCCTCTATAAAATCTACGAATTTAAAATACAGTATTTTTATTACTATATTGTATATTTGAAAGTCACCAAGATAGTAGATCTTAAAAGTTCTCATAATAAGGAAAAAAAATATGAGAGGTGATGAATGTTAACTAAGTGTGATGATCATTTCATAATACATATGTATGTCAGATCATTATGTTGAACACTTTAAACTTATACAGTATTAAATGTCAGTTATATCTCAATTCCAGGAGAAAATTCTACTAGTTTAATTAATAATTAATAAAAGAGGGGAAGGAAACCTTGCCCAAAGAAAATCCAGAACCAGATAGCATCACTGGTGAGTTATACCAAACATTTAAGCAAGATATAATATAAATCCTTCACAAACTTTTCCAAACAGCAGAAGAGGAAATATTTTCTAACTCATTCTATGAGGCTAGTATTATCCTGATACCAAAATGAGACAAATACATCACAAGGAAAGAAAGCTACAGACCAATATCCCTTACAAATATATACACAAAAATTCTCAAAAAAATACTAACAGATAGATCTTGCAACACATTAAAAAAAAATTATACACCATGGCCAAGTAGTGTGTATCCCAGAAAAGCAAGGCTAGTTCAGTGTACAAAAATCAATCAGGATAGTACATTCTATTCATATAATAAATAAAAAAACACATGAATATTTCACTATATACATAATAAACATTAGACAAAATCTAAGCCTTTCATGATAAAACCAGTCAACAAAGTAGGAATGGAAGGGCACTTTCTCAACTTATGAAAAACCCATAACCCATCAAACTCATCAAACTTCGTGGTAAAAAACTGAAAACTTCCCGTAAGATCAGGGACAAGACAAGGACATCTACTCTTTCCACTTCTATTCTATATTGTATTGGAGGTTCTAGTCAGGGCAGTTATGAGAGAAAAATAAAAAAGAAACATCCAGATTGGAAAGAAAGAAGTAAAACTACACCAATTACATGTCTACAGACTAATACCAAATACTCCGTAAATGAAATTAGAAAAACGATTATATTTACAATAACTTCAAAAAATACTTAAGAATAAATCTCACAAAAGAAATGTAAGAACATCATTAAAGTTAATTTTAAAAGACCTCAGTGAATACAAAGACATTTCATATTCATGGGTTGGAAATTTTAATATTCCTAAACTGGTAATACTTCATAAACTGATGAGGAGACAGATTCAATTTAATCCCTATATCCCTATAAAAAATCAAGCTTGCTCTTTTGCAGAAATTACAAAATTCATATGGAAATTCAAAGGACCCTGACCAACAAAAGCAATATTCTCCTCAGCTATAGGGGGAAATGGACAAGGAAGGCAGGAACCTGGAGAATAACGCAGAAGTGGGGCGCAACCAAGGAACGCCCCCACTCCCGAGGCAGGATATCATTGCACTGTCTGTCCGGAGGATTTCAGACAGCTGTGGACTGATGACTACTGTGTTGGTGGTTTTTCTCCTCATCTTTCATTCTTCTTTTATTCTAAATGGGAGTTTGGGCTGCTGTTATACTATCCTTTGTACTGCATATTTAATATCTGTGTTATGGTTCAAACACAAAAGCATCAGCTGTGTCTGGACATGACGGGAAGGAGGGTGTGTCACCTGGAAACCCTGGATTTAAAGTTAGATAAAGTGACTGCCTAAAGCTAGATATTAGACTTTGTGATGAGTCCCTTTGCAAGGAATGAGAATATTCTGTGCGATAAAGAATGAAATCAGGGCTTCCCTGGTGGCGCAGTGGTTGAGAATCTGCCTGTCAATGCAGGGGATACGGGTTCGAGCCCTGGTCTGGGAAGATCCCACGTACCGCGGAGCAACTAGGCCCGTGCGCCGCAACTACTGAGCCTGCGCGTCTGGAGCCTGTGCTCTGCAACAAGAGAGGCCGCGACAGTGAGAGGCCCACGCACCGCGATGAAGAGTGGCCCCCACTTGCCACAACTAGAGAAAGCCCTCGCATAGAAACGAAGACCCAACACAGCCAAAAAATTAAGTAAATAAATAAATAAATAAGTCAGGAGCTCTTAAAAAAAAAAAAAAGAATGAAATCAATTACTGACAGATGAGCAGATGCTTGCAGGATAAATGTTGTGTTTTATCAACCCCACATTTTCTTTTTTCTGGGTGCATATACTGTCTTTTCCATGCTGCCTTGCAGTTAAGACCATGTGACTGTGCTCTGACCAATGGAATATGGGTGGAATATGAATGATGTCTGCATGCCTAGAACATAAAACCTGAAAAGCCCCCCACAGCTTTTCCCTTTCCCTTACCTCCTGGCTGGATTCAAAGGAAACTGGGTGGGATTCTGCGTCCGAGGCTTTGGAGAGTCCACGTATTTGACGGAGCCTGAATAAGAGCACACTGCAGAATGCTCCTGTGCCACATGAGAGCAATACAGCTGTAATACTTGAAGTAACTGAGATCTTGGGGTGTTTGATGGTTACCGTAGTTAACCAGATGGTATGGGATGCCCTGGCTTCCTCCCTTCCATTTCCTTTCTTCCTCACAGGATTCCTCTCAGGATTCTTTACGACTATTGATCGATTTCAAGTGTCCTCCCTCTTCACTTTTCACTGGTGCTTAGGAGGGAAATGTGAAATGTTTGGAGAACTATGTTCACATGAGGAGACAGAGAACTCATGTCTGTTTTGTCACTGGGCTCTGGATCCTGTAGTAGAATCGACTTAAGTAGAGACTAATATAGCTGTGGTAATTGCAAATATAAGAAATGAGGAAGAAAATGGCTTGCAGCTTTTAGGGCAAGGTAATGGTAGTGGTAACAGGAACACATAGGCAGCTGGAGTAAGATGCCAGAATTCAGATCATTTTGTTTCCCAGACGGTAACCAGGAGAGGCTTTGAATCAGGCAAGGGTGCACAAACGTACTTTTTCTCCACTCTGCCGGTGGAGGAGAGTAGGGAATGACTCTCTTGATTCTATCGGTACCACACTGGGATTATGGTCCTCCATGTCCTCTCAGGGATCTGAGAACACTCCTCCTGTTTCACTCTCTTTGATTAAGACCACAGGTGATCTATGGACAGAAAGCGTCCTCGCAGTGTCTCAGCCGGTTCCCTGGGGGGCAGAGGTGTGGAGCCCACCATCGAGTCCCCACCCATACTGGCGGCTGAGTCCATTTCTCAGATGCCCAGTGCTCGTCACAGGATCCTTAACGCTGCTTCACCCCGTGGCATTTGTGTGTGTGTGCGCGTGTGTGTGTATATATGTGCACGTGCGTGCACGCACTCTTGTGGCCTTTATTATGAGCCTCCGATCCACACATTTTTTTAAAAGAAAATATTGTTGAGCACCATCTGTATATCCAGAACTTTCCTAGGTGCTGGGGCTGCAACAGTAAACAAAATAGGAAAAAAGCATGCCCTCATGTGTTTACATTCTAGTGAGAAAACTGGAATTAGAATTCATGCCACACTCTCTTTTTCTGTTCTGCCCTATCCCTGATATTCCTGAACTGCTTACCCATTTCCCCAATAAATGATTTTTTCTATATCCACATACTATATTAATATTAATGTTTTTTTAACTACTGACATATAATGCCAGCATGCAATCTGGGCATTCATCTGTGTGAACTTTTCATTTTATGTCAGGTTAATCAATCAATATTCTGACTGGCATTTTATGGATATAGAATAAGGGAACAGAGAGCACATGTACAGATTTTTTTACTCTACTGTGCTAATCATGGGCCAGATTCGCGTTATTTAGTGATCTACAGGCACTTAGAATCTATGTAGAAATGTAAGATTTTTTTCCCTGAGTAACTCTTTTATAACAGGAGGGGCAAACAGGTAAGAGTTGTCTGAGGCAGTGCTGTAACAGTTACTATATTTGAAATCTTCAATAAAGTTCTTAGTTTTCAAAAGTGATATATACCATGCATAAATATTATATAGTCTAGAAGCTAACTTTAAATTACTTGAAATAAGATAAATTTTTAAAACTGATTTTTAATTTAGGACTTAAATAATACTTTGGTGGTTAAAATACTTAAAATAATTTTATCTAAATTGTTTTGTAGAAGGAAATAAGAGAAGAGGAAGGGGACAATTACATTCAATTTTCTCTTTGTACTTCTCTCTTGAGGAATAAAATATCATAGTATACGAAATGTCTTAGTATTTTCACCACACTGTGACTATGAAATTTTTTAGATTGATGTATTTCATTGTATAAAAGACTGAATCAAAATTTTGGTGACATATCAACGGTTATTAGTTAAAGATGGCCATTCTTCCTTGTACTTTTGCCCTTTATCCTACACTTTATGCTACTGTGCTCCATAGAAAATACATATTCATTTCTTTAGCTGCATACAAATACCCTCTTAAATTCCTATCCAATAACTAGATTTTCCATACAAGTTTCACAATAAAAGTGTAGAAATAATTTATCAATCCTGGAGGCTAATACTGAATACTTTGTTCAATAAGACAGAAACACTGCATTGTTTTCAAGTGCTGGCAACTTTCCTGTATCAACCGTAAGTGCCGCAGTTGGGTTTCTGATTCTGTCCTCTAAAATTCAGTAGCCTGTGCTGAAATACACCTGACTTTATTGCATCTGGTCATATTTTTCCACTATCAGTAATCCATTCATCATCAGCTCCCGCTGTGTCCGCACCACCTGTTTGCTCCATCTCTGCTTTCTCTGTAGCAGTTGCTTGCATCCTTTCTTTGCATGGTTTTACATCTACTTCTTCATTAGCTGCAGATGAAGATTGTTGCTTCCAGTCTGCCAAAAATGTATTGGAACCTCCACTTCATTTTTTTTCTTGCCATAATCTTGCTTTACATAAAAATGAATGAAACCTTTAGTCTTTTCATGCAGTTGTAAAGCCTAGTGACAGCTTTGTAAACTAAATATTTAGAGGAATGCAGTTGGTCCAAAGTGAGTGCAGATCTGAATGTAAGATTGTGCCTTAAGCAAGAGATGGATATTTTGAAACTCCTGAAGTGGATTATTTAGACTGATATAAATGTTTTCATAAATTATTACAGGCCCTATTGAGATAAAGTGTACACCTTTGTTATATTAATTAGCCATCTCTAAAACACCACAACATATCTTTGAGGTCTAATCAATTTTTTGTGTAAGAAGGAGAGAGAGACAGAGAGAGATGCCTTGGATTAAATATTTTTCAAGTATATCATTGAATACGTCACTAAACACATTTTACTTAATCATCTGAAAAGAAGCTATATTGTTTCATTATATCATATATTTATATATATATTTAAAATATTCTAGGTAGTTAAGCAAAGAGCAGTAGTTTCACTTGATCCTGCAGAATCACGATTGCCTTTAGCTCAAAATAATCCTCATGCAAAAGTGTCACATTTTGGGGAGGCCCATTCTGAACCCCTATATGTGCTACTTCAGGCCTACATTGTAAATATCTATCTCCTACAGGTGGCAGAAAATTATTCCAAGAAACAGTAACTGAAAACTTCCCTAACCTGGGGAGGGAAACAAACATCCAGGTCCAGGAAGAACAGAGAGTCCCAAACAAGACGAACCCAAAGAGTTCTGTACCAAGACACGTTATACCTAAAATGGCAAGAATTAAAGTTAAAGAATCTTAAAAGCAGCAAGAGAAAAGCAACTAGTTACATGGAACAGAACTTCCATGAAACAATCAACTGACTTTTCAGCAGAAACTTTGCAGGCCAGAAGGGAGCAGTGTGATATATTCTATTTGTCAAGAATATTATATTTGTCAAGGCTATCATTCAGATTTGAAGGAGTGATAGAGTTTTACACACACGCGAAAGCAAAAAAGAGTTCATCACCACTAACCTAGGCTTACGTGAAGGGCGGGGCTGGAGGGTGGTTCAAGGTAACTCTTACACAAGAGATTCAGGGAATAGGAGTGTAATTGGTTTAGAGAGGCATGACACATCTTTGCAATACATGGGGGAAAATTCTGTCACTCCTTTAATGTACTCTTTATACAGTAATTCCCTTTTCCCTTCCTGGTGAGTTTCACCTACTGACAATTGGCCAGGTTTCATAATTTTTCAGTTACCTACACTTCCTATTATAATCTCATTTCAGTATTTAATCCTTACTCTTATTTTCTTTATTTCCCTTTTATTTCATTCTACCCAATACTCCTTTATTAAAAACTGTTTGAATATTTAATAAATGTACACAGAGAATATAAATGAGAGTGGGAAAATAATGCAAATACTCCTGTGATTAAATGTGTTAGTCTCTGTTTCCTGGACTCCCTCCTTAGGAGCCATGTGCACTAGTGCCTTAGCAGAGAGAGCTGCAAAGGGGAGGGGTGATGCAGGAGTTTCCCCTAACTTCTGTACAATACACCATGCTAGGGCTCCTTGATGTCTTATTGGTGCACAATACTCCAATATGTTGTCTGCTTTTTAAAATCCCCAGACGAGAAATGCACACAGATACAGGTGTGCCTCCAAATGTGAAGGGAAACAGTCACGTTCTTTACAGTACTAGAGGACACCAAGGGCGATACTGATAGTCCCTGGACCCAGAACACTTGCCTAAGAAAACGTCCATTTCTCCTTTTGCAAAAGCTACATCAGAGTAGAGCTATCTGTATTTTCTCTAGCAGGGCAAGTACCAGTCAGGGTAGGAAAGCCTCTCTCCTTAGAAATACCACCAATTTAAAAGTCTTCTTCATGAAGTCTTCCTTCCTACCGTCTTGATTTGTGGGAAAATAAACCTTATCTCTGTGAATTTGGCAATCCTCTAATCACAATTAAACCAGTCTCTTGGACCAGAGATTGAGTAGGATCCTAGTGGTACTGGAGGTGTCCCGTTCTGCACAGGCACCTATCAGCAAGCCCTCTGCGTGTGGGGAGGTGCCTGTCTACAAATGCTAGACAACAGCTTTAGTTTCTGGAGAAACTCAGCATTTTTGAAAGAACCAAAAAATTAACTAATTTGCTGTTTCTCTTTCTATTAAGAGAAAATATAAAACTTGCCTCACTTGGGGGATGCTTATTTCCTTAACTTTTAAAAAATGGTAACATTTGACTTTTTCAGGCCAAATATTCAAGTAAACAAACAATATTTCTCATATTTAAATAATAGTTTATATAAAAATACAAATTAGATAATTAGCCCAGTAATTACTATAAGGCACACACACAATATTTATCATTTTTCTTCTTTTTCTCTCACCAAATAAGGTTCAGTGAAAAAAAAAAAAAAAGACCCAAATAGTTTTATTGTAGAGTCTTTCCAACAAACCTCATAAGACATCATATATTAAGACTTTTGAGAAAGTTGTTCATTGTAAAGTATCAATATATCATGAAAAATGTAACCCTTACAAAAGATTATCAGATAATGAATAATTGTTCTGGCCAGAATCAAACTAGTAATCCTGAGGTAAGGCTGTTGACAAATATTAATCAAGTGACTCCTCAGATACGTGCATTGTGCAGGTATATGTGTAGCATGACTTGTGAAAACAATCAACCTTGTGGACAGGAGTGTCTGTCAGGAGGTTAGGAGACAAACGGAAGTACTGAGCATCATTCTGAATCATCTTAAAGCAACGGAAAAGTCAACAGAGTTTTATGGGAGTATCTGTTCACCAATAAGAAATTATTTTTTAAATAAATATTACTATGAACAAGCAATAAATAACGATGTAGACTTAAATAAAGTGAAGATGGATTTTTACAGTAATATGAAAAGTCTTCAAAGAACTTATTAAATTATAACATCAAGGTAAAGAACCCTGTGAAGTATGATCCTTTTAGACAGAAAAATGATTTTTGTATGAAAATAAAAAGGAATAGATACACACAGAGTTAGTACACACCACTGTATATGTAAAGAAACAAAAAACTGAAAAACTGTTTAACAGATGTCAACTTTGAGAATGACTAGGGTAGGAAAGGAGGCTTTAACTTTTTTTATCATAATTTCTTTACTGCCTGGTTTTTAACATGTGTACATATATACAGTTCTAATGTGAATAAGTGGTAGGGATGTTGGTGATTTTCATTTCCCTTTTAGCAATAGATAAATATCCTTATGTATAGGAAACTTTAAGGAATTCAACAACTATGAGTGTTCCTGAAAAAAAACCCACTTTTAACGATGAAGTCTAGCCAAATAAGACTAAATCAAATTTTAAAAAGTCAGTGAGTAGAAATAAATAATGAATTATCTGTTTAAACACAGAACTGCTACTAAAAGATTTAGAAATATGTTTAAGTATGTTTGTTATAGAAATGCATATAAATATTATAAACCTTGAGTATGTAAAAATAGTAACTGAAAAGCAAAATTTAAAAGTGAGAATGGGCAAATAGGAGAAAGTGTCAGAACAATACTTTCTTTTTCATACCTGACAGTCAGTCCACAGGTCTAAAATCAAAACGTTATTTTTAAAAATGACAACAAGCTCTGAATTAGCTTAGTAAACTTTTAAAAACAAAAAATCAGGAAAATTTAGAGGAATTAATGTCTTTATTTTGTGAAGAAATATTTTCAAAATTTTAGCAATTTATTTTGCTCCATTTTATTCTTTCTCCTCAATTAATATAAATTTGAATAAATACCGTTAAATTTTAGTAAACTCTTATCTATGTATATAGGTATATAGGTATAGGTATACAGGTATATACCTGCATACATAGGAGATCTTTTATCATCCATCTATCTCTTATTTTTCCTTTTTATATAGAGATATATCTACCATAATGTAATCTTAATGTTAACTTGATGATTATGTCTAATCATTGGGTTTTAGATATTTTAAGGGCCCTACTAATTATTTTATGTATTCCAATTTATTTTAATAAGTAGGTATAATTTACATAAAACATTCATTTTATTATTTTAAAGAATATCCATTTTCCAGAATAATGCATCATATGTTGCCTGTCAAATTTATGCTGAGTTGTTCAGAAAGCAATACATTCCTTCCACAGGGATTCTGAGAATAAGCCTTATGTAAGAGGGAAGGAGAAATACTCCAGATCTTAAAAGAGTATATAAAATTTAGTGAGAGAAAATTAAGTATTGTAGGCAAGGGGCAAGGACAAGGGAAAATATATATAAAAGATAAAATATGTGTTGAAGAATGTATAGCAAATAAAAATTGAACTTCACCAGCAGTTTCACATAGAGAACTACTGGTTAAGCAGGTAGAGAAATGTGGGTTGGGGCAAGTTTGCCAATGCCTGTTTTATAGGCGAAAAACCAAAAATCAAATTGAGGTATCAAGAATTCAAGCCCTTTCCCTAAGATTGCACCTTTAATAGTTAATGGAGACACTAGCAATCAGTTCATTACGTGTCAATCACGGGAACTACATGGTATTCTTCAGGAGATGAGAAGAGACTGAGTACCTTTAAATGGGAAAACCAGCCAGCCAAGGAGGTGCTTTGATGAGCACCCCTTTGGCAGAGCAGGGCACAGATGAGAGGAAAGAGCAGGGTGACCACATGGGGGCATAGTGAAGGCAAATGTCTATGGAAGGGATGAGGAAGGAAAACACTAAAGCTCTGCCTGCTTCTGAATCTGATCTATTCACAGATTTCCCCTGATATAGTCTTCTCACAAATTTAAGTCAATTTCATCTTCTGACACATAATTAAATCCTTAAATGGACTAAGACCTGAGTTTCTAATAGCCATCTTATATTCTACTTAGAGGTGGCATGCTGTATTTGATATATCCCAGGACTTAATATGCAAAGTGAATGAAAGGGATAAGAAAAAATTTGAGCTTGAAATTTAAATGCTAGGTTTAACTTATTCTGAACACCGAAGTATTAGAGCTAAATA
This sequence comes from Balaenoptera acutorostrata, assembly GCF_949987535.1. Classification (NCBI taxonomy): domain Eukaryota; kingdom Metazoa; phylum Chordata; class Mammalia; order Artiodactyla; family Balaenopteridae; genus Balaenoptera; species Balaenoptera acutorostrata. The sequence continues at coordinate 12,039,003 of NC_080076.1, forward strand.
AAGCCTGTCAGTTTTGCAAACAAAAGCAATATTTCCTAATTTGTATGTATGGGTGTGAATATGTATTTTTAATTATATTAATCACTGATTTTCCAGTTCCATTTTGCTATTGGAGAAGCAGATATGAAGAAATCACAGAGGTTTTTTTTTTTACCAATTAGACCCTTACACCCTAGCACTTTGGTACCTAGCCTGGAAATCATCTCCCCTTCTTTGGGAAGCAGACAAGGGGAAAAAGAGGGGAGACAGGTAGAGAATTTGTGTGGGGGGGGTGGGGGGAGGAAGAAAGAAAGAAAGAGAGAGAGGGAGAGAGAAAGGAAGAGAGAGGGACGGAGGGAAGGAGGAAGGAAGGAAGGAAGGAAGGAAGGAAGGACGGAAGGAAGGGGAAGAGCGAGGGAGGAAGGAAGGAAGGGAGGAAGAGGAAGAGTGAGGGAGGGAGGAAGGGAGGGAGGGAGGAAGGAGGGAGGGAGGGAGGGAAGGAAGGAGGGAAGGAAAGAAGGAAGGGAGGGAGGGAGAGAGAGAGAAAGGAAGGAAGAAAGAAAGAAAGAAAGGAAGGAGGGAGGGAGGGAGGGAGGGAAGAAAAGAAAGAAAGAAAGAAAAAGAAAGAAAGAAAGAAAGAAAGAAAGGAAGGAAGGAAGGAAGGAAGGAAGAAAAGAAAGAAAGAAAGAAAGAAAGAAAGAAAGAAAGAAAGAAAGAAAGAAAGAAAGGTGGACATTAGAAAGAATTTCTAATTGCCTCTGAGCTTAGTGCATTTAAAATCACCCCCAAGCCTCTCTTTTCTGACTCACTTGCCTTCTAATGTTAAGACGGCTTGGAAATGTGATGCACCAAAAGATTTAAAAGTGTTTTAAAAGGATGCACAGCACCTGCAGGAAACGGTAATGAATCAAACCTTAATGCCTTACCCAAATTCCATGTAATCCAAATGCAAATGGTGTGAAATGAAGGTAGACATTATGCTACTTTGGATAGTTTTTTAAATGGAAGAAAAACTCAGTGAGTATTAAGTATCTCCATGTTTTATCTCATGATTTTAAAGTAAAAATTATGATTAGTGTGGCTGACTGAGCTAGCCTGAAAGTTAGGCAACCTTGTAAATCACAATTGTTTAATGACTGAAAACAGATATTTCTTAAATTAATATAAGTGAATGTGCCTTTCCTATACCTGGAATGTTTTGTTTCCACCTCATCAGGTTGGGTAATCACATTTAACTTGTTTAGTTGAAAAATGGTTGACAAGGCTGTTCAGAAATTTTAGTTTAGTGATATCAAACCTTGAGGATTTCTCTTCTTACATCTACATGAACCTTAGAAAGATTGTTTTAGACCTAGATAGCCACAAGAAATCCAGAGGGGCATCAAGGGATAGAGCAGAACACCTCACCAGAACAAAGCCTCAGGAGGGAAGACAGACACAAATATCTGAGACTAGATCTTCAGAACCCTGCCGGGGACCTCCTCCACAACCTTCCACCCTCTCAAGCCTGCACTGGTCACATTCACAAACGCTAGACCATAAACACAGCAGCGGATGAGCACAAACCCATTTAATCAATGTGTGGGGAGCATTATAGATTTTGTTTACAGAATTCTCAGTATCAAATATTCACACATGACCAGTGTTTCTAACTATAGCTTCTACGGCCATCAGACAGTCCAAAACTGAAGCAAGCCTCGTTCAAACATTAGCAAGTGATAAAAGGGATAAATGAAAGGCATATTAGTATCGAAGTGCGATTTTTATCCTCTGTCAGGAAACATCACAGAGAAGCCACTGTAGAAAAAGTGAGCAGCAATCTGAGGTATAACGAATGTCTCTACCTGAGGGGGTATGTGGAACTTCCAATGAATGGTCAGGTATTTTATTCTTATTTAAAGGGCTGAAGGTTACTGATCTGTCACCACATGCTGAAGAGTCCATATGACCTTGATTCTGTTCTTTTCTTTGTATCCACTGTCCATTGCTTTAGTGTGCACTAGGCATTCTATCCTGAACAACTCTAAGCACTGTCTAAATGGTGTCCTTTCCCCAGCATCATTCATTCACAACATAGTGCTTATATTCTTGTTACTCAAAGTGTGCTCGCTGGACCAGCAGCACAGCTATCTCCTGTTTGCCTGCTAGAAATGTAGATTCTTAGAATCCACCCCAGACCTACTGAATGAAAATCTTCATTTTGACAAGATTCCAAGTCGGTTATAAAGCACACCAAAGTCTGAAGAACGTTTCTCCCCAATACCACTGAGGTGACCTTTCTAAAACATAGAACTCATCACTGATTAAGATTTGATAATGTCCAACCACCCCATCCTGCCCCGCACTTAACAGAAACCACCAACAAAGGACAGTCTACACTCAATAGAATGGGTCTCAGGCCTTTCTGGTCAGTATGGTCTAATCTCCACGCCGATATGCAATCTGTACCTGCAATTAAATTCACCTCATTACTCTCTCAACACATCAAGCTTGCTTCTACTTTGGACATTGTTTTATTGGTTTAAGGGTTCCCCTCCAGGCCAATAATTTCTAGCCAAATTACACATCAGGGATGTGTCAAAAAGCAGAAATTAACATTCACCCACAGTTGTCCCAACCTACGTCTGAGTCTACTCAGCCGATAACGTACTCTTTCTGATGGCTCCACAGTCCTTTGTTTCATCTCTCTACCTTCCTTCCTGTACCTCCAGGATGGAAAACCTTGACTTGACTTTTCTAAATCCTGACCTCCCTTTGTTCCCTAACATGGCCCTTACTACCTGCCTGGTTACTTATTTTCTTACTATGGGATCAGGATTTCCTTCCTCTGGTCCAATGGGCAGAGCTGACAGGCCAAGAGCACCTGCTCCTTGTATCCTCCAAGGCTAGATCTCAGGTATGATTTCATATGCCTGTTCATGTATAAGCAAGATAGAAGAGTTTATAAAAACATGGACACTCCTCTGTTTTATTGCTGAAGCCTAACAAGGGGTACCACCTGCTAGGGATGTATGTGTGATCAGATAGAAGTAGAGGCCTACACTCACTATCAAGGAAATATTATCCCTGCTTCTATAGACACGGGGTCTGCCATTCCATGGGAGGTTTCAAATAGTCTTATGGGATTATTTTCTACACTTAGAAAATTTTATGAATGCCCCAACATCTCAATTATGAGATAAAGTAGACGATATTCTTCATACAAAAAAAGGAGTGGTTTTTGGCCAACCACCACTGGCTTTATTAAAGTCTGAATCAGAAAAGAATGCAAACCAAAATATTCACAAATGAGAAAGATATATTCCACCAGTCATTACACTGATGAATCTAGGGCTCCAGTTCAAGATTTAGCTAGGAAGGACAGTTTTCTATATTCAGCAGAGCTGCTCCTAGACTATACTGCACCATAGTGAGAATTAGAAAAAAGGAGGAAAAAGATGCACTGTTTTTAGTCTCTCATAACTACTGTAACAAATTACTATACATTTAGCAGCTTAAAACAACATAAATTTATGATTTCACAATTCTGTTTTTCTGGCAAGCAGTAACCCCCAACTCTGAATGCTTTAAAATTTTCTACTGTCTGCCATGCTTTATTAACGCAAAAATGGGGGAAAGAATAATTCCACAAACTACTGAACCATTAGTGCCTCTTTTATTGATTTTTTTTCTGAATATTTACGGTACATTTACATTTTGAGGTGACTGAGACTAGTAGAGTAAATGTGTATTTACCTCTTAAAATTCAGATAAAATGTTACATTCTCCATGGGACCTTCTAAAACCTGCCTTCTCCCCACTCCTATGTTACCCCAGATATAAAATAACTCCTTTTCCTCTGAATGCCATAAGTTTATATATAGTGGTCTGAAGTCATATAGAGAATAAATGAGATATGGGAAGAAGGAGAAAAGGAAGAGAGAGAAAGAGAAGAAGGGAAGAAGAAGGAGGAGGAGAAGGGGGGAGGAGGAAAAGAAGAAAAGAGAAGAGAAAGTGTATTCTTTACTATTAGGTTTTGAAATCTTTATGTCCTGAGACCATATTTTGCATCTTGACTACTCAGCACAAAGCCTAATAAATAAGAAGTCTCAATAAGGACATGGATGAATATTTGAGTGCTTTTGGTTATCTCTTACATTGAGATGCAAAATGTCTTGACTACAATAATTTGTAAGAAAATGTTTTGAGTGGATGAACACCAGTCATCATCTTTCACCCCTTAGATTCATGGATGACTATAGTGGACATGGAATCATCTATTCTTCTAAATTATGGATGAACACATGGAGACAACGGTCAGTGTCTCTATGACCTTCCCAAACTCGCCTAAATAGGGGCAGTGCTAGGACCATAATTCATGTCTTTGGGCGTTAATTAGTTTTTCAAAAATACCATCCTGCTTTTTCACTAAAAGTAGACAATGTATTTTCAGAAAGAAAGCTACTGTGGTCAGAAGATGAGCTAAGACTTTTGAATGACTTAAATTTACTTATAACTTTTTTTCTAATGCTTTTTTTTCTTAAAGTTAACATCTATACAGACCCTGGAGACAAGAGAGACTCTAGTGTGATAGCTCCAGGAAATGCCATCCCAAAACATCTCAGGTGTGGCTTCATCTGTTAGCACATATGTTTCTAAAAGTTGATGTAGAGTTTCATCAACACTACAATGCTCTATGGGTCTGAGAGCATGAGAAACAGGAGACTCAGAGCTGTTTTACGTTGTAAGATGTTGGTTGTCAACTTTTTCAAATCACAAACACCTTTCAAAACTTTGGAGAAGAAACATAGGTACCTCACATGTCATAAAAATCAAGTCAATTTGTATTCTCCATACTGCAAAGAATTTTTAAGGCCCTTGGGTACTGAAAATCATAGCATAACAATGCGTTCCCACTGCTCAGTTAAGAATAAATTCTACGCATCGATTAGCTCAGTCTTCACAAGATATTTTAAAATCAGTTTTTTTCAGCACAAAGAGTACTCTTAGAAAAAGTTTCTGTCCAAAAATTTCTTTTTATTAGCCATTATTTTAAAAAGTGAGTCTGTTAAAATAATCTATCATAAAAGTTTGACATTTTTTTTTGATACATGAATTAACAATAGAATGGAACATCATTTACTAAAGTGAATATTTGGGGAAATACTACATTGAACAAACCCACATTTCCCTAGTGTCTTGATTATTTGGTAAGAGGAACTAAATCAAGAATTTGTGGATGATTAGTTGATACCTCAAAAATCTCATAGCAGATGGGAGTTTGACATATATTTCTGCAGCTCGGAAGTTATTTTGTACTTTAGAATTAAAAGTATTTTTAACTATTTAGTACATTCCACAAATACTCTTTGGATTCCTCCTGTATCCTTGTCACTGTCTGGAATGTTAGAAATATCATGATAAAACTGAAAGACACAGTCCCTTAGGCAGTTTATAGTCTGTGTGATGGAAGAGACAACAAGCAAGCAATGAACAGAAAAACTGACAAAATATTAGGAAGGAAACACATAGGATGAAATTATAGAAAATATCTGGAAGGAAAGGTAGTTTGGGCTACCCCAGGATGATCAAGGTAAACTTCTCTCTAAGAAGGTAACATTTGATTTAGGAAATTAAGAATAAGAAGTAACTAGTAATAAAAGGAACTTGAGAAAAAAATATCCTAGGCAGATAGAGTAAAGAACAGATGATAAGTTATAGAAGTGAATTATATTCCAATGAGTATTTATCACCATTTCCCCAAGAATGTTCTATGAAATTCTCTAAAGACTATATACACACACACCACCACCACCATTACAATAACTACACTATCAAAGTAGCTTGGAAGGTAAGGCGATACATATGTGCTTTAGGATATTAAAGAACCTAAGACATTTTGCAAGACACATAGCTGATTATTTTTGCTAACGTTTTCAAATATCTATAACCATTACATTCCTAATGTTTTTGACAATTATTACAAGTTAATATCCATGAAACTAGAAAAAATCTGGTATGGGTAAATCATCATCAAAATCATCTGCATCCTCAGAATGTAGAAGTGTTTAATTATAGTGGATTTCAGATAGAGGTGGATTTCAATAAAAGAGTGTATGTATAAAGTCCAGTTCTATAGAGTCATCAATTGTCATTACTCCACCAAGCCATGTAGATTTTCTCTCCAAAAATTTAACAGATATTTGTTCACCAGTTAAGTTCTTGTTCATTCATTTCTCTCTTCTTTTCTAAAGTACTGCAACAGTTCCCTAAAAGGAAGCCCTATTTCCAATATTTTTTTCTCAAATGTATCATCTACCAGTTTCCAAACTTAACTATTTAAAAATGCTAACTATGACTACATTATTTCCTTCCTATAAAATATCTGGTCATTCACGGTAAATCCCAACTCCTTGACATTTTACTTAACAGCCTGCATGCACTTGTGGGATATCTCCCTCACCACCATTCCACACTCCAGGAAGGAACTCCAGAAACATCTCACTCTTATGTAAGCACCTCTGCTCCTAGTCTCCCATCTGCTAGGAAAGCACTTCACTAATATTATCCCTACCTCATTTCCTTGGTCTAGTTAATCCCTACTCATCTATTGTATCATCATCATTACCATCATCATCATCATCAATAATATGTATCTTAGTTACGTGACAAGTTCTGGAGAAGCAATGCAGTAAATCAATTAAAAAGCAGGCTCTACATTCAGACTCTCTTTTGTTCAAATCACAATTCTACCTTACATAAACCCTCTTTATCTCTATTTTTCCCATAGGATATATTCTTAAATCTAGTGCCAGAAATTCTTTTATGGGGAAACATAAGACGAATAACGTCGTTGTGCTTTTTTTAAAAAAATTAAAGTCATTTTTTAAGAGCAGCTTTAGGTTCACAGCAAAATTAGGAGTAAGGTACTGAGATTTCACATATACTCCCTGCCCTCACATATGCATAGCCTTCCCCATTATCATCATCCCCAACCAGTGCCATATTTTGTTCTGATGAGCTTACATTGACACAAGATAATCACACAAAGTTCATAGTTTATCTTAGGGTTTACTCTTTGTGTTGTACATTTTGTGGTTTTGGACAAACGTATGATGACATGTATCCATTGTTAAAGTATCATACAGGATATTTTCACTGCCCTAAAAATCCTCTGTGCTCTGCCCATTCATCTCCCCTCCTACTCCCCAAGCCACTGATAAGCACTGATTTTTTACTATCTCCATAGCTTTGCCTTTTCCAGAATGTCATATGGTTGAAATTATACAGTATGTAGCCTTTTAAAATTGGCTTCTTTCACTAAGTAATAGGCATTTAAGTTCCATCCATGTATTTTTGTTGCTTGATACCTCATTTCTTTTTGGAGTTGAATAATATTCCCTTGTTCATATGGACCATGGTTTATTTATCCATTCACCTACTGAAGGACATCTTGGCTGCTTACAATTTTTGGTGATTATGAAAAAGTTGCCATCGACATCCATGCGCAAGTTTTTGTGTGGACATAAGTTTCTAATCTCTTTGGGTAAATACCAAGGAGTACAATTGCTAGATGGTATGGTAAGAGTATTAGTTTAGTTTTATAAGAAACCACCAAACTGTCCTCCAAAGTGGCTGTGCCATTCTGCATTCCTACCAGCCATAAATGAGAGTTCTTGTTGCTCCACATCCTCATCAGATTTGCTGCTGTCAGTGTTCTGGATTTTGGCCATTCTAATAGGTGGATCGTGGTATCTGTTGTTTTAATTCGCATTTCTCTGGTGACATATGATGTGAAGCATCTTTTCATATGCTTATTTGCCATCTGTATATCTTTTTTTGTACCTCTATTTCATGATTTGTAACATGGGACTAACCATACTTCCTATTTTTAGATGTGTTGAATGAATTATATAAATTAACCATGAAATGAGCTGAGAAGGGTGTTTGACCCATCTGAAGTAGCTATTGAGTACTACTTTTTTGCTCAGTCCTTCATATACTTCATTCCATTTGATTCTCACTACAGAAATGTGATTTGTCAACATTTGCAGATAAGGAAACAAAGCTTCAGTAGTTTTCACTAGTATTATAGGGGTTAAATGGTTAGATCTGGGTTATGAGCCCAGATCTGTCTAATATCAAGACCAGTTTCCTTTAACTTCTCTACTATTCCTCCAGCTATCACTCAGTTTTGGGGTATTGCTTCTAGAAAACACTTTCTAATGTGTCTGCTTGACTTCTGAAACCTTTGCCCATAGCCCTATTATTGGACTGCAGCATTACAAACTGAACTATAATTATCTGATTATGTAACTATCTCTTTGAATGATATTTTGGAACATTAAGAGTAAGAAAAACATGCATTTTCCTTTTTTGCACTCTTAGCACATAACAGAATGACTTTCATGTAGTAAGCAATCAATCTATCTTTTAACTTAATCCATGAGTGGCTGGCTGGATGAAGTTATCAGAAATTAGCCTTCAGGATAAGTGATGAGTTTACGTGCGTGTGTGTATGATTTGAATTTCTTAACATATGTCTTTCTGTAACAAAATGCTATTTTTTCAAGTTGATTATGAAATGTTAGTTATCATAGCAAGTTTTTTTTTTTCACTAGTTTGTATTTAGTCTCATTACAACCATGAAGAAATTACCCCTCACATTCCCTAGAGGTGCACACTGGAAAACTATTTTCCATTATACCAAATAATAATTTCTTGAACAAGTTCACATATTAAAAAAAAGACTAAGCCTCACTTTTTTACCTATTTCAGATAATCCAAATAATAATCTTTTTATAACCTTGACAAATCTGTCAATGTTAATAAGCTTAAAAGGGGGAAATGGAAATGGAAACCTTTCTTCAGTAATGGAAAAACCTAATGATTTTATAAATAAGAAACACACTTCTTAGCATAGCTCCTTTAATTAGCTCAATCCCTTCTATGAATTGAGAAGCTCCAAAAAATCACGTTACATATTATAAAAATGCCCTGTATTTTGCTTATAGACACTATTTCTATAATCAGCTCAATTTGTTTATATGCCTAGTTGTGTCTGTGCACAACTCTCTACCCACCCCCTGTACACGTTGCTTATAATGAAATTTAATTTCTCTTATTCCATCAAGAATGAAAACTAAGGTGAAGTAATTCAGTAATGTTAGTTTTCTTCCTTTATTTCTGACCTTCATAATGTAGAAATGAAGGCATAACTTCCCGTGTTAGTCAGTTACAGATGTATTTTTGCTTAATATAATCATTCAAAAACACCACAGAATAATGGAAGTCCACAGAAATATCATATTATTAACTTACATAAGAAGTAAAGCATCTTTTCTAATCAGTATTTCATGTAAGACGAAGAGCATTTGGCATAGATGTATCACCCTAAATGGGTTGTCATCGTCAAGAGCGTCAGGTTGATCTGAGACTTCCCTAAGTAGTGTAAATAAGTTATGGCATGTGCTCTGATTTATTTCAGATATTGCTTCCCATGCTGCTAACATTATGATACTAATCAGAACAATAATATCGAAGAACTGGTGGTACCTAATCCAATACAAATATATTTTTAAGATTAACATAGACAAATTGTATTATTTACAATATTATCATGAATAATAGAGACACATGAGTGGGTCAATTTACTGACAAATACTTTATGTTATTTTATTGAGCAAATTGACATGCCAGTTATAACGTTAAGTTTATCTCTGTATGCGAATTGTCACTAAAATATGCACCATAATATTAAAATATTTATATAGTGAAAAGTTGGAAATAAGAAAATGCCTCCCAGCAGTACACAGTAGTGGGAATTAATGATCTAGCATTAAACACAGCAACATAGATCCATCTCAAACCATAAGCAAGAGAATCCAGGCACAATGGTTAAAAACTGCATGGTTCCATTTATATATAATTTTAAAACAGGAGAACCTAATCTTTAGTGTTGGAAGTAAGCGTAGTGTTTACCTTTCAATGGGTAGTGACTCCAATGGAGTAGGAGGCATTATGGGTCAGTGGAATATTGTTTTCCTTGACTAGAATACTAGTTACACAGCTGTGCTCAACATTTCAAGAATTTATACAACTGAACATTTCTGATCTTTGAACTTTTATGCATATATGCTATATTTTAAAAATGTATTCCAAAGCATATAACTAACACTGAGTGAAAGCATCCAAAGTTTCAATAATATTCACAAGATACAGAAAATAACTTATTACAAGTTAAGAAAAATAATTTACATTTATCTAATAATTAAGCTCCTATGTCTTTTTGCCTTTTAGAAACTCTTGGTTTGTTAAAAAATAAAGAATAAAACTAAGAAAAGTAATGCTAACTCAACACTATTATTTAGACCAGAAGAAATTATCACTTAATATAGGATACAATACAATGAATCAAATGGGTAGAAATTAAGGACTTGTTTTAATCTTTTGTTTCATTGATTCTGAATAAGAAAACAAAAATTATTTGCTCTTGTATAAATGTGTGTTGAACTGCAGAGATATGTTTTTCTCATGTTCCACTCAATTGAATTCCAGGAGAGTATACTGACCTCATTTTAATTAGTAAACAAATATTTTCATGGTGCATTGATTTTAATATTTTGTGAATTTGTATGTTATTCTGAGGTAATTACTCATAACCTTGCTGACCTCCTTTTTCTTGACATGATGTATGTTTTATTTTCATGAGTGTTATTTTTATAAACTATAATTAAAAAACTGATTATTTTATTGAGTGTACTTAAGATTTTTGTGAGTATTCTTGAATCCTATTGAAATAATGCTTCTCTGGGTATCTTACAGAGTTTCGATTACATTTAATTTCTATTTAAATATTGAGTTCATTAAGAAATGCCAGGCTAATGCCTCTGCTCTAGTAGAATGAAGAAAATATATATAAAACACATACATGTATATGTATATTTTGCATATATATAAATATATAAACCGGGTAAGAAATAAAAGCATCAGGATGGTATTATCAAAGATAGGATTTGTGGTTCCATTTCCAGAACGCTCCAGACCTTATCTTTGCAAGAATTTGGAAGGATGGCGCAGTCTCAAAAGAGCAATTTCCACTTTAAGTAGGCACTCAGTTAATATTGACGAAAACTTTTTCCCCCAATTCTATAGTTTTATTATCTTAAAAGAAATAGTTGTATTTAATATAGTTGTATTGGGTTGGCCCTAAAGTTCATTTGGCTTTTTCCATAAGATGTTACGGAGAAACCCGAACGAACTCTTTGACCAACCCAATTCTTGCACTGTGTAGTCTCAGTCTCTTCTTATTGTCATGGTTCCACCCTCTTGTTTACAATAATGACCTATTATCTAAAATATCTTGGACTGGTAATAGCAGATAGTTTATCAAAATTCAGTTAAAGCTGAGAATCATGAAAAATATACAGAGACCTCAAATATTTTAACTTAAAACATTTGTCTGTGCATTTATTCAACAAAATAAGTGTTTTATGCAATAAGGGAGACTTTTTCTGTGTAATACTGCTGCTGATTACAGTTCTGACTCATCTTTCTAGCATAAATCACCTATAACTCAACATCTACAGTTTCCAATTCAGCATTCTTTATTGCATAAGTGTGTGCATTTTTATCCCTTAATAGTTGTATGGCACAACTGGTTTAATGATTTTAAATGCAGTGCCATGACTTTTCAAGAATTCCAAAAGATTTGGTATTTTTTATGGAAACATTAATTCTCTTTCTTTTTATTTGGTTCATGTAAGATTTAATTAAGTTATGTAACTGCAATAACAAGAACAGCAGGCATTAATCAGTTTGGGAACAAATATGACTAACTCTCAAACATACAGCTCAACTGATGACAGCAGAGGCCACCAACACATTACAGAGTGGAGCACGAGGAGTGAGAACACAGCCCGCCAAGAGCATCATTCCACATGCTTTACAGAAGAAATGGAGTTCACCTGTTGATCCAGTGAACCCATTGCTTTGAGGTCGATTAAGGCAAGTTCCAACTGTACATGACTCTCATTTTTATTAAAATCTGAACATATATTTTCTATATTTTTGGGTCAGAAAATGTGAATATTTTCCATAAAATATATCTCAAAGTCCTAAAAGGATAACTAAGGCTCTAAAGGTTTTATTTCAACCGCTGTGGCTGAAAAGCCTGGGGGTGTGAAGTGACCATGGAAAATTTAGAATCACTGTGAGATTCAAGGTCATTATCACCCAAAGGACAAATCATCTGAGGGTTTGGTTGATTCCATCTTCATACTTAGCAGCACAAATACTATGGCAATGCCAGCACAGCTCCAAATAGGCAACACAAAGAGGTCAACATGATCTGAAATATGCACTTCTCATAAAGAAATACCTCTGCTACCTGGCTTCCTTTGCATTTTATCCTTTTGTCAATAATAATTTAGAAAAAGATTCAGAGATACAGTAAGTTAATGTTATAGGAAAAACATTACCAGGCAACACTGCCTGGTAATTTTTAAAATACCAAAACAAGGGCTTCCCTGGTGGTGCAGTGGTTGAGAATCCGCCTGCCAATGCAGGGGACACGAGTTCGAGCCCTGGTCTGGGAAGATCCCACATGCCACGGAGCAACTGGGCCCGTGAGCCACAACTACTGAGCCTGCGCGTCTGGAGCCTGTGCTCCGCAACAAGAGAGGCCGCGATGGTGAGAGGCCCGCGCACCGCGATGAAGAGTGGCCCCTGCTCTCCGCAACTAGAGAAAGCCCTCGCACAGAAACGAAGACCCAACACAGCCGAAAATAAATAAATAAATTAATTAATTTAAAAAAAAAATACCAAAACAAAACAAAACTTTAAAATATTTGAATCTTGGAGATATTCTAATTTGCCTGAGACCAGAAGGATTGAAATAACTGACAATATAGCTGCGTATTGATGATCTAGACATGGAACCTTATTAGGTCTTAGATAGTACATCCAGCTGAAGAACAGAAGCAAAATCCAGAGAACTTCCCTTGTAGAATAAGAGCTCCAACAAGATTCTGTGCATAGCCATGTCATTAAAGGATAATGATTCCTTTCATCTTGTAGTAAAATTGATGACCAACTTAAAAGCAACTTTTGTTTTACTTTTTAAAAATTTCAGTATAGTTGATTTGCAATATTATATTAATTTCAGGTGTATAACATAGTGATTCAATATTTTTACAGTTTATATTCCATTTAAAGTTATTACAAAATAATGTCTATATTTCCCTGTGCTGTACAATATATCCTTGTTGTTTATCTATTTTATACATAGTAGTTTGGATCCCTTAATCACATACTCCTATTTGTTCCTCCTCAATTCCCTCTCCCCACTGGTAACCAGTTTGTTGTGAGTCTTTTTCTGTTTTGTTATGTACATTCGATTCTTTTATTTTTTTGATTCCACATATGTGATAGCATACACTATTTGTTTTCCTCTGTCTGACTTCACTAAGAATGATACTCTTTAGGTCCATCCACATTGTTGCAAATAGCAGAATTTCATTCTTTTTAAGGCTGAGCAATTAATATTCCATTGTAAATATATACATCGATGGACACAAGTTGTTTCCATATCATGGCTATTGTAAATAATGCTGCTATGAACATTCGGGTTCAGGTATCTTTTTGAATTAGTATTGTCATGTTTTGGATATATAACCAGGAGTGGAATTGCTGTATCATATGGTAATTCCATTTTTAGTTTCTTGAGGAAGCTCCATAATGTTTTCCATAGTGACTGCACCAATTTACATTCCCACCAACAGCGTACAGGGGTTCCCTTTTTTTCACAACCTCACCTCACCAACATTTGTAATTTTTAGACTTCTTGATGACAGCTTCTGTCAAGTGTGAAGTGATATCTCACTGTGGTTTTGATTTGCATTTTTCTAATGATTAGCAATGTTGAGCATATTTTCATGTAGCTGTTAGCCATCTGTATGTCTTCTTTGGAAAATTTTCTATTCAGGTCTTCTGCCTGGTTTTTAACCAGATTGTTTGTTTTATAGATATTGAGTTATTTGATCTGTTTTTATATTTTGGACATTAACCCCTTATCGGGCATATCATTTGCAAATATTTTCTCCCTTTCAGTAGGTTGTCGTTCCATTTTGTCAATGGTTTCCTTTGCTGTGCAAAAGCTTTTAAGTTTAATTAGATACGATTTGTTTATTTTTACTTTTATTTTTTGCCTTAGGAGAGAGATCCAAAAAATATAGCTACGATTTATGTCAAAGAGTGCTCTGCCTATGTTCTCTTCTAGGAGTTTTATGGTTTCAGGACTTACATTTAGGTCCTTAAACCATTTTGAGTTTATTTTTGTATATGGTGTGAGGAAATGTTCTAATTTCTTCCTTTTACATGTAGATATCCAGTTTTCCAGGACCACTTACAGAGCCGACTGTCTTTTCTCCATTGTATATTCTTGCCTCTTTTGTTGTAAAGCAATTGACCATAAATGTGTGAGTTTATTTCTGGGCTCTCTATTCTTTTCCATTGATCTATGCATCTGCTTCTGTGCCAGTACTATACTGTTTTGATTACTGTAGCTTTATAGTCTGAAGACAGGGTATGTGATACCTCCAGCTCTTCTTTCTCAAGATTACTTTGGCTATTTAGGGATCTTTTGTCTTTCCATACAAATGTTAAAATTATTTGTTCTATTACTATGAGAAATTCTATCGGTATTTTGACAGGGATTGCTTCGAATCTGTAGATTGCCTTGATTAATATGATCAATTTAACAATATTAATTCTCCCAATCCATGAACATAGTACATCTTTTCATCTGTTAGTGTCATCTTCAATTTATTTCATCATATCTTATAGTTTTCTGAGTACAGATGCTTTACCTCCTTAGGTAGGTTTATTCATCAGTATTTTATCCTTTTGGATGCAATGGTAAATGTGATTGTTTCCTTAATTTCTCTTTCTGATAGTTCATTGTTAGTGTATAGAAATGCAACAGATTCCTGTATATTAATTTTATACCCTGAAACTTTACCAAATTCATTGATGAGTTCTAGTAATTTTTGGTGGTGTCTTTAGGATTTTTTATGTATAGTATCATGTCATCTGCAAACACTGACAGTTTTACTTCTTTTTCAATTTGGATTCCTTTTAATTTTTTGCTTGTCTAATTGCTGTGTCCACAACTTCCAATACTATGTTGAATAAAAGTGATGAGAGTAGGCAGCTGTCTTGTTCCTGATTTTATAGGAAATGCTTTCAGCTTTTCACCATTGAGCATGATTTTAGCTGTGGGTTTGTTATAAATACCCTTTATTATATTTAGACATATTCCCTCTATACCAACTTTGATGAGAGTTTTTATCATGAATGGATGTTGAATTCTGTCAAATGCTTCTTCTGTATCTATTGAGAAAATCATATGCTTTTTATCTTCTTTTTGTTAATGTGGTATGCCACATTAATTGATCTGAAAATACTGAATCATCCTTGCACCCCTGGAATAAATCCCACTTGATCATAATGTATGATCCTTTTTATATATTGTTGGATTTGGTTTGCTAATATATTGTTGAGGTTTTTGCACCTAGATTTATCAAAGATACTGGCCTGTAATATTCTTTTTTCATAGTGTCTATCTGGTTTTGGTATCAGGGTAATGATGGCCTCATAGAATGAATTTGGGAGTGTTCTGGCCTCTTCAGTTTTTTGGAATAGTTTGAGAAGGATGGGTATTAGGTCTTCTTATGTTTGGTAGAATTTCCCTGTGAAGCCATCCAGTCCTAGACTTTTGTTTCCTGAGAGAAAAAGTAACTTCTTGAGACAAGAAATTCTACCCTTTTCTTTGTGTCTCCAATATCGAGTTTTATGCAAAATAGATACTGCTTTTGAGAATGAATAAAGAAATTTGTGGATAATTTTCAAGCAATTTCTTTAGGCAGAGACCACAGAACACTACTCATAAGCTAGAAGACCATATCTTTGCCTTGATATATAACAATAAACTAAAGACATATCTACAGATAGAGGATTGGCAACTGTATTATAATATTCTAGAACTCTCTTAAAATAAGACAGTGTGATGGAAAACTTCATTGTAGACTTGAAAAAATTTTAAATTATGATGTTATTTTAAATATTCATATATAAAAGCTGGCATAGAATACCCATTGTTTCAGCTGTTTCACAGTAATGAAAGCAAAATATTTCAAAAGTAAACATAACTAAAAGAAAAATTCTGCTCTGTGGTAGTTATTTTCACTATTTTATCTTCCTGGTCACTTATCCGTTCTTCTGCCTCAGTTATTCTGCTATTGATCCTTCTAGAGAATTTTTAATTTCATTTATTGTGTTGTTTATCATTGTTTGTTTGCTCTTTAGTTCTTCTAGGTCCTTGTTAAATGTTTCTTTTATTTTCTCCATTCTATTTCCAAGATTTTGGATCATCTTTACTATCATTTCTCTGAATTCTTTTTCAGGTAGACTGCCTATTTCCTCTTCATTTGTTTGGCCTGGTGGGTTTTTTTACCTTGCTTCTTCATCTTCTGTGTGGTTCTCTGTCTTCTTATTTTTCTTAACCTACTGTGTTTGGGGTCTCCTTTTCGCAGACTGTAAGTCTGTAGTTCCCATTGTTTTTGGTGTCTGCCCCCAGTGGCTAAGGTTGGTTCAGTAGGTTGTGTAGGCTTCCTGGTGGAGGGGACTAGTGCCTGTGTTCTGGTGGATGAGGCTGGATCTTGTCTTTCTGGTGGGCAGGACCACATCCAGTGGTGTGTTTGGGGTGTCTGTGACCTTATTATGATTTTAGGCAGCCTTTCTGCTAATGGGTGGGGTTGTGTTCCTGTCTTGCTAGTTGTTTGGCATAGACTGTCCAGCACTGGAGCTTGCTGGTCATTGAGTGCAGCTGGGTCTTAGCGTTGCAATGGAGAGCTCTGGGAGATCTTTTGTCATTTGATATTATGGGGAGCTGGGAGGTCACTGGTGGACCAGTGTCCTGAACTCAGCTCTCCCACCTCAGAGGCACAGGCCTGACACCTGGCCGGAGCACCAAGACCTGTCAGCCACACTGCTCAGAAGAAAAGTGAGAAGAGAAAGAAAGAAAGAAAGAAAAAAGTAATAAAATAAAATAACGTTATTAAAATAAAAAATCATTATTAAAAATAAAAAAATTTTAAAGTAATTTAAAAAAAGAAAAAAAGAAAGAAGAGAGCAACCAAACCAAAAAACAAATTCACCACTGATAACAAGCACTAAAATCTATACTAAAAAAAAAAAAAAAAAAAAAAAATGGACAGACAGAACCCTAGGACAAATGGTAAAAGCAAAGCTATACAGACAAAATCACACAAAGAAGCATACACATGCACATTCACAAAAAGAGAAGAAGGAAAAATATATATATATCTTTGCTCCCAAAGTCCACCACCTCAATTTTGGGATGATTTGTTGTCTATTCAGGTATTCCACAGATGCAGGGTACATCAAGTTGACTGTGGAGATTTAATCTGCTGCTCCTGAGGCTGCTGGGAGAGATTTCCCTTTCTCTTCTTTGTTCGCACAGCTCCCGGGGTTCAGCTTTGGATTTGGCCCCGCCTCTGTGTGTAAGTCGCCTGAGGGCGTCTGTTCTTCGCTCACACAGGACGGGGTTACAGGAGCAGCTGATTCGGTGGCTCTGGCTCACTCAGGCTGGGGGGAGGGAGGGGTACGGAGGCGGGGCGAGCCTGCGGCGGCAGAGGCCAGCGTGACATTGCACCAGCCTGAGGTGCGCCGTGCGTTCTCCCGGGGAAGTTGTCCCTGGATCACGGGACCCTGGCAGTGGCGGGCTGCACAGGCTACCGGGAGGGGTGGTGTGGAGAGTGACCTGTGCTGGCACACAGGCTTCTTGGTGGCGGCAGCAGCAGCCTTAGCGTCTCATGCCCGTCTCTGGGGTCCACGCTGGTAGCTGCGGCTTGCGCCCATCTCTGGAGCTTGTATAGGCGGCGTTCTGAATCCCCTCTCCTCGCGCACCCCAAAACAATGGTCTCTTGCCTCTTAGGCAGGTCCAGACTTTTTCCCGGACTCCCTCCTGGTTAGCTGTGGTGCACTAGCCCCCTTCAGGCTGTGTTCACGCAGCCAACCCTAGTCCTCTCTCTGCGGTCTGACCTCCAAAGAAGCCAGAGCCTCAGGTCCCAGCCCCGACCTGTCCCAGCTGGCAGGTGAGCAGACAAGCCTCTCGGGCTGGTGAGTGCTGGTCGGAACCGATCCTCTGTGGGGGAATCTCTCCGCTTTGCCCTCTGCACCCCTGTGGCTGCGCTCTCCTCCGTGGCTCCGAAGCTTCCCCCCTGCCACCCCCGGTCTCCACCAGTGAAGGGGCTTCCTAGTGTGTGGAAACTTTTCCTCCTTCACGGCTCCCTCCCACTGGTGTAGGTCCTGTCCCTATTCTTTGTCTCTGTTTTTTCTTTTTTCTTTTGCCCTACCCAGGTTCGTGGGGAGTTTCTTGCCTTTGGGGAAGTCTGAGGTCTTCTGCCCGCATTCAGTAGGTGTTCTGTAGGAGTTGTTCCACATGTAGATGTATTTCTGATGTATTTGTGGGGAGGAAGGTGATCTCCACATCTTACTCTCCACCATCTTGAAGATCTCTCCTCTTTTGACTTTTTAGCATGACAATCATTTATATGAACACCATTATCGTAGCCACTGCAGGTTTTTTACAATGTCATGATTAACCACTAAGTCACTTAACAATTTAATGGTAGTTCCCAAAGTATAATACTGAAAAGTATACATTCTGATTAAACCGTCATTTCACATTTAGTAATAATTTTAGGGAAATAAAATTGCCTATATAAATGAATCATAAAACTATGTAGCATAAAATATAACATTTGTACTCACACGTATCTTGAGAAGGTAGGCATTATTCTTCCCATTTTACAGTTGAGAATACAGAGACTGAAGAAAGTAACTTAAACAAGATAACAAGCTCCAGAGTTGAGATTCAAAACTGAATTATCCGGCTAAACAACTAAATCTCCAAACTATGTAAATATCTGAACATTAAATGAGCTTCCCAATATCATAGTTCCAATTAAAAATAAAGTTAGAATAAGGACACTTGTCTCTAGACTTTAAAATCAAAATACTTTTTTCATATACCATGTTCCGATCTAATTTATTTGATTGTGCTTTTGTGGCAGTTGAGTTATGAATATGCCCTTTTTATTTGGTGTGTTTGTTCTCATGGAACAATTATTGTTTGCTAACTTTATCTGAAATGACATTTGTAAACAGAATACTTGAGATAGTGGTAAAAGAATAAAAAAATCTGCCTTTGGCAGTAATGGAAAATGAACTTAAATTACAGAATATGTTCCATTATAAAATGTTAAAGTAAAATATCACAGCACACCAAAAAATCTTTGTATTTGATTTAGTACTACTGCCATTGGTGGCAGGCATGACTTATTAAAGTAGTAAAATAAACGTGTAAAACTTGATATGAGAAATTATGTAGCATTTATTATGCTAAGCCAGTTTCTATAATAGAAACCATTATAGACATGGTAAAATAGTATTAGAGATTACAAATTGTAGATAATTATTACTATTTTATTAAGAGAAATTAAAAATTGCAAACAGAAAATATTTTTTGAGGGGAAAATACATTTCTAAATAAGATCAAATAAATTATAGTTACGTTTATGTAGATGGATGAATCAGGTAAACTTATGGTGAAAGTTTAAAAATAAATGAATTGATGATCATCAGTTCTATACAAAATTCCAAAGGGAAAAATTTCAGAGTTATTTCTAGCTCCTATTGCACAATAATTCTCAAGAAGAAGATGAGAAAGTCAACAAGTATGAAGTTGAAAGGGTATGAAAAGGAACTACCAGCTATCCAAAACACTATGCAAGATGCTTCATTTACATGTATCTTAATGGACATAATTAATGAGAGATTTAGATTTTTACTGTGCAGATTTATCTCACTAAAGACATATGTTTGTGGCTGCTGGTAGAAAACAATAAAGCATACAACTAATAAACAATAAATATAAATAATATCTCCTAGGGCTTTTTTAGTTTAGAGAGTACTTTCAAGTGCCTTGTTTCATTTAATTATTATAATAGCCTTGAGAGGTAATATTACAGCTTATTTATTGAATAGAAACCAATGCCTCATGAGTCCAGTGGAGGCCAGATTTCAGAAGCAAGATTTTTGTCTCCAAAAGAACCTTGTGAGTAAGGCCAATCTTTCTAGCTGGAGCACCACAGATGCTGGCAGTATAGCAAGAAGACTGAAGATGGGAACTAAATCAGATATGATCAAAGTGAGAAAGGGAAAACCTAGGAAGTAAAGTAGGGATAGAAGGCAATTATAGGTCTAACAAGAAAGCTAATTTTGTTTGCTTCTTTTATTTATTATTTTATGATAATTTTAATTTTATTTTATTTTATTATTTACATCATTTAAAATTTTTATTAAAAAAAATCATGCAGCAAATAGCCATTGAGTACTCACTGTGTGCCAGACCCTCTCCCAGACTCTGAGCATACAGCAGAGAATAAAACAGACACAATCACTTCTGTGATGGAGTTTACATTCTTGTGAGGATAAAAAACAACAACAAAAGAAATTGAATAACTTAATGTGAGATAATAGTAGGGCAATGAAGAAAAATTCAGTAGACTAAGGGAATATAGAGTTAGACATGTGCCCTTTTAGATAGAGTGGTGAAGAAAACCCCTTCTGAAGTTATAATTCTTGAACAAAATAGAATAAAAGGAGTATAAGAGGAAGCCATGATAATATCTATGAAAGAGTGTTATCTACAGGTAGATCAAGGAGGTGCCCAGTCCTGGGCTGAAACAGGAGCTCCTATTCAAATAAGAGCAGTGAGGGCACTGACTAGAGTAAGGGAGAAATGAAATGTAGAAATGTACTTGGTGAAGCAGCCAGAGGTCAGATCTCATAAGGTTTTCAGACCATGATAAGAATCTGAATTTTATTTTTTGTTTAAGAGAAATTTGGAGAACTTTGATAACAGCAGTGAAAAAATATTACTTATAGTTTTACATGATCACACTGGCTACCTTATGGGGAGGAGACTACTGTGGAGTAAGTTTGGAAGTAGGGAAATCAGTTAGGATAGGGGTCCCCAACCCCCAGGCCACGGGCCGGTTCTGGTCCACGGCCTGTTAGGAACCGGACCACACAGCAGGAGGGGAGTGGTGGGCGAGTGAGCAAAGCTTCATCTGCTGCTCGCCATCACTTGCATTACTGCCTGAACCATGTCTTCCACGAAACCGGTCCCTGGTGCCAAAAAGTTGGGGACTGCTTAGTTAGGAAACTGCAAAGAAAAAATTATTTGCCTAGTAAGGGTATATTTGTGGATTCAACCACAGTGGCGGTAGAAGTGACAGGTAGTCATATGCAGAAAATATCTTCAAGGTTGAGCCAATAGGATTTGTGATGCATTGGATATTGGTTACTAGAGAAGAGAGGAGTCAGGTGTGCCAGTTAATCTTATAATCTGAGCAAGCAAGTGAACAACGATGCCATTCATTGAGATCAGGACCCTAGATGAAGAGCAGATTAGAAGAAATTCAAAGGTTTTGTCCAAGATATGTTACATTTGTGATGTTGACCTGAATGAAAATAACAATCTGTTAGAGGAGTCAAGATTGTTTACTGGGATTTCCCTGGTGGCGCAGTGGTTAAGAATCCGCCTGCCAATGCAGGGCACACCGGTTCGATCCCTGGTCTGGAAAGATCCCATATGCTAGGGAGCAACTAAGCCCAAGCGCCGTAACTACTGAGCCTGCACTCTAGAGCTTGAGATCCACAACTACTGAAGTCCGCGTGCCTAGAGCCCATGCTCCGCAACAAGAGAAGCCACCGCAATGAGAAGCCTGCGCACTGCAACAAAGAGTAGCCCCCGCTCACCACAACTAGAGAAAGCCCGTGAGCAGCAACGAAGACCCAACCAAATAAATAAATTTATTTTTTAAAAAAGGATTGTTTACTAAGCAACTCTAATTTTTAGAACTTGGAAGAAGAAAAATGACCAGTTACAAAGGGTTTTAAAGAGTGGGTAGTGTGATGGGTGGAAAAAGATGAAGTAAGAAAGTGAAGACTGTGTAAACCAAGTGAGAAGGAAAAAAGAAATTGTTAAGGAGAGAATAATTAATAAGCTATAAAATGCTCCTAGAAGTTGGGCAAATTGATGAAGCTTAGTCTGTGGCTTTGCAAACAGAAAATAAAGGACAAGAGGCAATTTGTGACATGGTGGAGACAGAAGTTGAAGTGAAGTATGTATAAGACAGAATGGTAAGGGAGTAGAGAGGGTGAGTATGAACAGTTATTAGGAAAAGGTTTGCCATAAAGTGAGACAGGAGACAGAGGCAGAGGGAATTGTAAAGTCCAGGGAAGTGAAGATGGTTTTTATTTGTTTGTTTGTTTGTTTTTGTTTTGTTTATGGTAGGGCTTTGAAATCTTTCCATGATTCGCATCAAGATTTATAATGGATCTAAGTAGACTGGGCTTTTTAAGCTTTGGCTAGACATGGAGCTGCGGACAGGTAAGGACATGCAGTCAGGTACGGATAAAATATGTGATGTGCAGAAATAATTGCTGGAAAAAATAAGGTTCATAACTTTTAGGAATATCAAAACATTCTAAGCAAACTAGAGAAATTTTAAAGAGACATAATGTCTGTTGCGAAAGTTAACTTAAATTCTAAAATACAGGTAAAGTTTTTAGTACAACTCTAGGAACATAATAAATGCTGAAAATGAGAGATATTAATTACAGTGGTAGTTTTAACATATATCCACAGTTTTACGAAATAATTTAATTTCCCTCACCCCCTGCTTTGAGGGTAGGCTGAACTCCCTTCCCACAAGCAGGGAATGGAAAGGGGAAAGCGGTGACTTTACAGTGGGACACCGCCCTAACTTCGTGATCAGGATTAACCTCCCTAGTAAGAAGTCTGGTTGGTACCATGACCTGCTGTTAAAATACCAAGAGAAGGGCACTTCACCCTTGTGGTGCTTTTCTCAAAAATTCATACTTTTAAGTTAATCATGACATAACAGAAAACCCATTCCAGAATGATTTGGAACATTCTATAAAATACCTGACCATACTCCTCAAAGTATAAAGGTTATGAAAGAAGAGATACTGATAAATTGCCACTGATTAGAGGAGGCTAAGGAGAAATACCAATCAAATACCTAGATTGGATCCTGAAACAGAAAAAGACAATAGTGGGACAGTTGGTAAAATCTAAATAAAGTCTGTAGTTTAGTTAATGGTATTGTGCTAAATTTAATTATTAATTTTGGTGTTTGCCATGATTATATGTTAACATTACAAAAATCTCAGTGAAGGGAATCTGGTAATTTCCTGCACTACCTTTGCTACTTTTCTGTAAAATATAAAATTATTTACAAAAAATTTTAAAAAAGTAAAACACAAAGCAAAAGAAAACTGCTGTGTGATTCTAAGAGGCAGACAGGGTTGAGATTCACTGCATTAAGATTATATCTGGGCTTCCCTGGTGGTGCAGTGGTTGAGAATCCGCCTGCCAATGCAGGGGACACGGGTTCGAGCCCTGGTCTGGGAAGATCCCACATGCCACGGAGCAACTAGGCCCGTGAGCCACAACTACTGAGCCTGTGCGTCTGGAGCCTGTGCTCCGCAACAAGAGAGGCCGCGATGGTGAGAGGCCCGCGCACCGCGATGAAGAGTGGCCCCCGCTTGCCGCAACTAGAGAAAGCCCTCGCACAGAAACGAAGACCCAACACAGCCAAAAATAAAATTAATTAATTAATTAAAAAAAAATTATATCTAAATAATCAGGTTTAAACAAGGCAAGCGGACTTAACATTTTTTTATTTAAAAAAAGATAAGTATTCTTATAATTACCACCATTTTCATCACCATCATTATTTTCACCATTATTAACATTATTATATTGTTTTAATATTATAAATGCTATCTAATATAGACCATCCTTAATGAATTATCACATATACTCCCTGTTTGATGTTTGTAAATGGCTTAGAGCACTGCCCAGCACATATTAAGTATTGATCTACATAGTTTAACTATTGACAATTTCTGTAAGAAGTTTTTGTAAATGTCGTAAGAGTAGCTGTGGGATTTATTCATATATGTATACTACTCTTGCTATTATATTAAAATAAATCCTGCCATGAATAATGATTTTGTAAAAACATCCTGATACTCCTAGAGTGGAAACTGAAAGAAAATATTCATGGGAGGATGTACTGCTGGGACTCTTATCCTTTATCCCCCATTCCTCTTATCGCAGCCCACCTTCCTGAGCTCCAGAAGTCATTCGCAAAGAGTACAGAGGTCCCAAGCTATAGAAGAGATTTCCTATACAACCCAATCAAGACAAAGAAGAATTTATCTTCTTGGTTTGTAGAGCCATTAATTCTACCCAGCTTCCAATCTCCTTGGAAAGGTTTAAAACTACTTCCTGTTTTGTGTGTTACACAGGTATTCCATTAATATGACAGACTCTCTTCTGTTTTATAATTATTCTGTACAAATCATCTCTATTCAGAAACTAGAAAGTAAAGAGAGACCTTATGTTGCACTAACCTACTAAGTCCACTCAATAATCTTGCTTTGGGTGATATGATAAAAGCAGGATTAAGGAGGTTTAACTGAGCGTGCCACTTGGTATGCTGGATTAGGCATCACAGTCCAATATGAAAGCTATAAAGCATAACTAGGGGGTTCCCCTGGTGGCGCAGTGGTTGAGAATCTGCCTGCCAATGCAGGGGACACGGGTTCGGGTCCTGGTCTGGGAAGATCCCACATGCCGCGGAGCAACTGAGCCTGTGAGCCACAACTACTGAGCTTGCGCGTCTGGAGCCTGTGCTCCGCAACAAGAGAGGCCGCGACAGTGAGAGGCCCGCGCACCGCGATGAAGAGTGGCCCCCACTTGCCGCAACTGGAGAAAGCCCTCGCACAGAAACGAAGACCCAACACAGCCAAAAATAATAATAAAATAAAATAAATAAATAGTCACTCACCAAGTTAAAAATAATAATAATAATAAAAAAATAGAGCATAACTAATATTTTCCTTTTAAGGGAAGCAACCCGAATTGTACTAAGGGTGCTGATATTGATATCAAGAAAACCCAGACACAAACTCTGATTCAACATCTCAATTGTCAACACAGTGATTATTTTAACTGAAATAATATAAACAGATAAAAATTATAAACAGATGAACTTAATCGCATCACTGACAGAAGTGTATTTTAGTAGAAACGAAATACAGGAGTCACAGTATAAGCAGTGGAAGAAAATGAATTGATATTTTACTGAGAGAGATGCTTTTACTAATACATGATAAATGTAGGTGCAATATTCATGTATACATGAGAGAACAGCTTTCCCCTCTGACTTCCCTTAAGGGAGAGTCTGCTGTATTTCCATGAGTAAGCTCAATCAAGTAGTCAGAGATCAGAAAGTAGAGCTGCCTTTCTAAGAAAGAGCTCAAACAGGTACCTAAAGAAAAGACTGGGTTCTTTCTAGTCTCATGATTCAAATATTTGTTTTCCACTTGACTTATTCAAATTGATAATCATAGATAATACAGCTATTTATAATAGTGCCTGTCACATGTCTTCTGTTTTCTATTTGACGTTTGCAATCTTCTCAAATAGATATTATTAATTATAATTTTCAAGACTATGTCATATTCAATTAATACTGTTATGGAATGGTGGTTCTCACTTAATGTAAAAGAACATACTTCATGAAACAACAAGGAGAAGGCTGGATTTTGTGTCCTGTGTAAATGGTATCAATGGTTCTGTCAACTTCGCTGTTTATGAGGAAGAGTTTATCTAGCCATTCAACAGGTATTTATTGGGAACCAACTAATTGCTGCACTCTCCTGTAAAAGATGCAACTTCAATTAGGCCACAATATGTCTTTGAAAGGAGCTACAGAAATTGTTGAAAATGTGCTTTCAAAAATCAAAATGGAACCTCTACAACCTATATCTCTACTACCTTAAAATCATAAATGCATTGATCATCTCCGTGTGCTGGTAATCCAGTTCATCAGTGATGATGGATTTCCAGACTTATTTATAGAGTTATAGAGTTACAGACTTGGGGTAACTCAAGAGAAATGCAGGGGAGTGCAGCTAAGCTTTGAGATTCTAGCCCAGAAGTAAAGAGAAGATGTTAATCATCTTACACCTTTTTCTTGCTAAAAGCTTATAGTATAAAAATATTTACATCATAGCCATACACCCTTTCTAGGAACAGAAGCTAGGCAGATGACAATATTTTTCAACATGGATTTCTGGCAAACTGCTACCATGAGAAAGCCAGGAAGCAGAGTTTTTAATGCATTCCATGTCAATTGAACCTTGTTATTCTTTTGCAGGGAAGTTAATTTTACCCCACTATTATGTAAACCTATCTTTAAAATACTTTCTTGGGCCGGTATATAACTCTTTATGTAGCTCAAATTAGAAATGAATCTAAGCTTATTATTGATAATTTAGGGAAGGAAATAATGTGTTTTGTAATTAGTGGGCTCTAGGCCACAACAGTAAATCAGAAACACCCTTGTTGCTGTTGTTGTTGTTTTATTACTGACCTATCTAAAGTTATACTCCAAAGAAAAATGGTTCTTAATCAGAGAAAACACAGTATGCAACAAATCTGATGCCAGTGTTTGCCAGGCTCTTCTTTTATGGGGATGGGTAGATAGCTAGGTGGGTAGATAGGAAAGTAGTAGGTAAGGTCAGCATTATTTAAATTAGATGCTTTAGGCAAGAGAATACCATCATCTAGGTCTCTTTGCACTTATACTTTGGGCTGAAGTAGCACAATAAATACTAAGTATAATTCCCCTTTCTCTTTCTCAGCCAATATGATTCTTTTCCTCTGACTTGTGCCTTGCATATACATTGTTACTTCATAAAGGAAGAGTCCCATTGATTTATGAAAAATTTTTAAATTTAATTAATTTATTTTTTTATACAGCAGGTTCTTATTAGTTATCTACTTTATACATATTCGTGTATATATGTCAATCCCAATCTCCCAATTCATCCCACCACCACCACCCTCCCCCCAATTTATGAAAATTATTTTTAAACAACACAGGGTCTCAGTATCAGAGACTTAATAGAAAAAAACATTATAAAATATAGACATAAAAGAATTGAAAAAAGAAATGAGAAACATCTAACCAAAATGCCAATGTTTTCACTAAAACAAGTAACAACAAACTAGAATTTAACTGATTAGAGATGAAAAAAGTCAAGAATATGAATTCTACATAGAAATTATTCCTAATTTTTCTTCTCTTATAGATCTGTAACTAAGATCTACTTCTTAAAAGTACTATGACAAACCTGACTTTGAACTGTAGGACACAAATGACTGCAAAGCATATAGAGTTTTGCTAATTAGCAAAATTGAAAAGGAACTATTTTGTGGTTGGTTCTCCAATTATTTAGTTTTCTTTCTATTCTAATCTTCAGTCTATTTCATCATCCATCAAATCAGCAAATAGCATAATTAATAAGCAAAATAAGCCCTGGCAGTCTATTGCTATAAAATGCAAAGCAACAGTGACAGGAAACATGTTTAATAATGAGGCTACATCAAGGTTTAATGGTGGCCTGCAACATAATGTTGTTATTTAATCAATTTTAGTTGCATTCAATATTCCCATTACACACAGGCCATAATGACCTATCTAGGTGTCGGATGGTGGCCAAATGCATCATATCTGAAAAACCCAGGAAGACCATGTTATCAGGGTTAAGCTGGAGATGAGAACACTTGTATAGGAAGTCATCCTTCTTGGGAGCGCAGAAGAGCATTAATCCATTACACCAGAATGTACATAAGTGACCTCCTCTGTGCAAATTTAGAGACTCTTGCAGAATAACCACTGGATTATGTCATCCTTGCACATAGGAAACAAGGCTATGAGCTTCTCAAGCACTATGACCAAGATCTATGTAACTGATTTACAGCCTACAGCACAGTGTGTATCATAAGCTATGGATGAGCAAATGTGTAATCAATCTACATACTAATAAGGGAAAGAAAGTGATTCAAAAATAGGAAATTGGAGTGGGGGAAAGAATAGGAGATAAATGATAGGGAGCAATTACCTGATTCTTAGATGGAGAGGTAACTGGCACCTAGGAGCTCTAGATTCGAAAGGGAAGGACGTAGGAAGGCGAAGTAGACTTCAGGCCTTTCATATAAGGATCTAGCTCCTAGCAAGCTTGTTTCTAAATGTCCAACTGCAGGGAAATAAATTATTATTAAAATTTAAGCATCCAATGGAATTTTTATCTATGTGACCAGATGAGGTACTTCAAGACAGAACGCAGGAACAAAACTGCTGTCACTGGTTATCAATTCATGTCATAATAATAATAATGTAAAGGGTTTGGCATTCAGCCACCATCAGAGTTGTGTGTTCTTTAAGGTGTCTTCTCTTATCCATGAACAATGCAGAGATGTTACTGATTTTTTTTTGAACTCTTAGTAGATGACTTATATTTACAAGATGGCTTGTCAGCGTTGTTGTAATGACCTGGGGCTGTGCAGTGTAACAGAGCTGAGGTAGGCTCTGTTAACCAACTCCACAGCTGAGGACAAAACAGATGAGATCATTCTGTGAGCAGAGTCTTCTGTAAATGTGAGACCCAAGATCCCGCTTTGTTCAGCAAAAAGACGTCCCTGGCTAACACTAAGGAAGTTTCATGGGGCATTTTGTTTAAATTTCGGAAAAACATCCAGAGAGCCACAATTCAAGATTTCAGAAATTCATGAGTCTGAGACCTGTGAACACAGCATCATGTTTCACCAATAATAGAATTCAAAATGTCCACTGTATATAAAGAAGTGTCTGTGTCTCTAACAGCAGGGTAGCTGAAAGTATCCATAAGCCAATTAGTCTCCCTGCATTGTAGATTTGCTCTGCATTGCTATTTCAACAGCTCATTACTACGTTAATGAATACAGCTTCAGAGGCAGGCATTTCTACAATCAGTGATGGTTCAACCTCTCCAAAAGTGAGCACCTAATTACTTCTTCATGTGGAGCACTGATTTAAAGGTTATTGCTCTTTCCGTAAGCAGGATGTAAAACTTCTTATTGATTCACCTGGATTTAGAATAACAATAGGGGTTGTCAGTGCTTAATGACTAGATTCTTTTGTTGTCAAAATATGTCTGTAATTTTAAGTTCTAACTGATCTCTCCACAGGAATATTTTATATGCACAGAATCTAATATTTGGTCATTTGGCCTCAGAAGCTAAAATGTAATATTTCAGAGTGTCTGATGCACACCAGGCATAAAATAAACATTTTTCAATGAAATGATAAAAGCTAAGTTAAAGACAGAAAAAATCAAGCAATAAAAATAAGTAATTGTGTATATTATGTGATTTAAAATATCAGAGGTATCTATAAAAACAATGAAAAATTTAACAGATGATTCAAGTAATAAATAGTTTTGATATTTCTGTTATTTAGATTTTTCAAACTTAAACGTTGCTTTCATATATATTTTTTGTTGTTTCTTTTTCTTTTGTTCATTTCATTTTGAATTTTGTTGTTCTTTAGTCTTGGCTTAATTTGGCTCTAAACACAAGCCTAGGACAATGTAAATAGTTTTTTTCTGACATTGTTCATAGAAATGATACAGAATTCAGTGTAGTAAACTATCTGTCAAGATCAAATACAATGTTCTTCTTAGAAATACTGTGTAATAAACTCTTTCTACAATCATGAAATTATCTCGAAGCAATATATGTACTCCCATGTTCACTGCAGCATTATTCACAATAGCCAAGATATAAAGATATAGAAACAACCCAAGTGTCCTCCCGCAGATGAATGAAGATATGATTTTATATATATATATAGAGAGAGAGAGAGAGAGAGAGAGAGCGCATTCCTAAAGTATTATTCAGCCTTGAGAAATGAGAAAATCCCACCATTTGCAACAATATGGATGAACATAGAGGACATTTTGCTAAGTGAAATAAGCCAGACAGAGAAAGATAAATACTGTATGATCTCATTTATATGTGTAATCTTAAAAAAAAAAAAAAACCTCATAGACACAGAGAGTAAAATGGTGGTTATCAGGAGCTGGGGTTGCAGGGGGTGGGGGCAGGGAGGGTGGGATGGAAAGATGCTGGTCAAACTTGAAGTTATGTAGGGTGAATAAGTCTAGAGCTCTCATAGACAGGCATGATAACTGTAGTTCAAAATACTGTGTTGAATACTGGAAATACGCTAAGAGAGTAGATTTCAGATGCATTCATCACAAAAAGAAATGGTAACCATGTGAGAAGATGATCTGTTAGTCAGCTTGATCTGTTAGTTAGCTTGACAGTGATCACTTCACTATCTATATGTATATCATATCATCATGTTTTATGCCTTAAACATATTTTTTTTAATTTAAAGTATATATTTAAAAAGATTACTAGAGTACTTGATAATTTGGACTATGTTTTTCAAGGAATTTGTTGATTTTATGGAAGTTGCCAATTTATCATTATAAAAGTATTTGAGAAAAGTAATGAACACAGCTAAAATGCTGTCATCAAATGAAATTTCATTTTTTCATTATCAGAATTATTGAAATCATTAATAACCTGAAAGTGCTTTCTAAATCAATATTCGATCTTCTTAACTTGATATTCTGGTGTTTCAAATGATCAGTGCACAAGAGGACACTTTTGCTGACCCTTGGTTTACCCCAAAGCCATAGGCTTTAAAGAAATTGAGTCAGATTGCAGATTCCGAGTTAGTGGCCTTGAAACAGCTATAGCTACGCTTATCGCCTGACACATCCATCAGGCACTACATGTGATTGATTGCACTGTTTCTGAGGTTTTGGAACTGATCACCAGAGTGAAGGACTTTTCTGTCTGCATTAAAGCACAAAGTCATTTTAAAGACCAATTTTAGGAAGGTGAGCAATAACTGTCATCTACAAGGAAAATTTCACAACCACTTGAAAAGTGGCACAGGAGCCTAGAGTATGAGAAGAACAACAGCCTTCAGGTGACTGCCTGGCACCTTTTCTTTCTTGGGAGTTCATGGTGCATTTATTAACATACTTGAAATTAAAGTCTCTGTTGACAATGACAGCTTTTCTTCCTTGTGATTTTGTCTGATATTTTGTTTCCCTGTGGAAGTATTGCATAGTTCCTTGAGTAAGGAAGCTTTAATAAAGCCTCGAGTTTTGCACTGTTGTACAGGATTTAATAGGATTTTTCTTCTTTCATTGTCTGTGTTCAAAAGTCAGATCTCTTTACATTTATCCAGTTCAAACAAGGAGGTTTGCACCATTGATGTAACCTGACATAAAGCGCTCAGATTTGCAGAGCCCTCTCAGAAATAGCAACTGTATGGATGAAGGAGAGTAGCGTGCAGCCCCGTTTCCAGACCCTTCTACAAAAGCCACCTGTAAATAAACATTGTTGCTTTTACTTTTCTCTTTGCCTTGATACTTGCTTTTTCCCTATTCTCAATTACCTTGCTCTTCTTGTTTTTCTCTATTTCTATTCATATTCATTCATTTTGGAATTCACTTATATTATATATCTAATCCTTTTGCTCACCAAACCAAAACAGTATACCTAATCTTGTTAATGCTTCAGGTTTTATGAAGTTTTATGGTGTTTACAGAAAGGAAGCAATCATTACAACATAGAAACATTTTTTAAGAAGAGTAAAGGAAATAGCTTCTCCCCACTGAACCATTAAGTGTCAGAATACACAATCAGTTAAATAAAGTGGAATGACAGTTGATCTATTAGTCAAACAGACATGGCCTTCGATCCTAGGTTTCATCACTCATTTTGGCATCACAAAGCAAGTTAGTTGGTCTATTTGCCTAATTCTCAGTTCCTCCTCCTTAAAGTGTGGAAATAAAGCCAACTAAATATAGTTGTAAAGATTAAATGATATAATATATGCACAATATCTGGTAAGGAGATTGGAACATAGTAGGTGCTCAGTGATTCCTTCAATTTTAATTCCTCCTGTAAGTGTTTGAACAAAGGAAATTTTGTTCTGATTGGTTCTTTAACACCAAGTCGATCTATTCCACAGCCCCCCACTTTTAGTGTACTATCATAAAAACATTTTAAATAGGTAAAATTAGCTGTAAATTACAGTAAATGTTGTTGTGTCAGAATCATTTTTATATCTTGGATAGTCTATTTTATACAAACTGGGGTAAGAACCTATGAAAATTCTCTCTCTCTCTCTCCCTCTCTCATGCACACACAAACACACACACACATGCACACACACTCCTTAAAATCAAATGAGATACATATATAAAGAAAAATGGATGTGCACTTATTCAGAGGCTACCATAATGTGATATTTAATTTATGGCCTTATTTGATGTAAACTCTACAAAGAAACAATCAATGGAGAAAATATATATTTACAAAATGAAAATTGATAAAGATAACTATGTGAACTCAAACACTGGGTTTCACAATTCCCTAATTTTAGTAGCTTAATTACAGCTTTGGACAACTTTCTAGTGATCAATACCAGTTTGTATGTTGAAACAGTCAGAAGTTCCTGATATAGTCAGAATTTGTAAAGTGATTCAATAATCATGTTTCAGATTAATAAACAAATGGGTAGTATTGTTTTAATTCTCTAGTGAGATATTCACCTAAATGATTTGATATTCTGTATATACCACAGTCAACATTTCAAGTGAAAAATTTCTTTATTCCTATATTTATACAAAAAAGAAACATATAAATAAAACTACTGCAGAATAACTCCACTTTATGTTACGTTATGCAATCAAGGTCATAAATATAGAATTGTGCATTCTGAAAGACTGACTTTAAATGGACTATTCCCTTTATTGTTATTAATTGCAAACTTGCCCACATATGTAGCTTAAAAAATTACCATATATCTTGCAAAGTCAATTTGAAAACTATAATGAGAGGCATGTTTGTACAGTTGTACCTGAATCAGACCACTTCTACTAATAACAATCCAGTTGCATCTCCTTGGCTTTTTCCATTTGAACTGAAAGTTGCAGAGAGGGATAACCTAATTCAAAGAGCTCAAAGGAGACTAAAGTATTCATTGAGGTTGTTCATTTATTTCTGACAGGATTCAAATGTAGTTCCAGAATTTTGAAAAGATACTCTAATCATGTATGAAAACCAGTCAAGAAAAAAATCACCATGCTTTGCATGTTATTATGCATTCTGAAAAAATTTTGTTTCAGATATGGGAATATCAAAATTAGCACAAATAAACAAGTAAATCCACAAAAATAGAACATAATGATTTTCCTTCATGTGTAATGTATGTCGCTTCCAAAAAATTATAGAAAATAATAATTTAATATTATACGCGAAAGAAAAACAATTACACCCATTAAAACACCTGAAGCTCACTTCAGTAAAACACACTGCACTGGAAGTCAGGGTTTTGGATTCCAATTCTGAATTTGCCAAAAATTCTTTCAAAATGAATAAACTAGAGGAAGCCACTCAATGTTTTAAGACTTCACTTTTTGTTCTATAAAAGGGGGTTGTGTGAAATGTTTACTTAGAGTCCTTTTCAATCTTGTAATGATTAAAATTACTAAGTTATAAAGTCTAGTAATTCAGTAATGAGATGACGGAAAGTTTTTCTACACTTTGAGCAATCCTAGCATGCAAAATTCAAAATTTTACTTAGAAGTTCTTGAATATAAATTTAATATTTTCTTATGTTTTCATTTAATTTATTTCTTATGTATGTATTTACCTTCTAAAACATAGAGACATTTTGCTCCATCATTCTCATAGCTACTAGAAAAGTAAAAATCAGGATATTCTGACATCAGTTAGATGAAATTTACATCACTCTCCTCTTACCTTGGTCCTAGGAGTCCAACTGCTCCCTGTGAAATTCCCAGTATATTATAAAAACCTACCAGAACAGTATTTACATAAACCTGATTTTGAAGCCCATGTTATTTCCATGTACTGCAAAGCTTCCAATTAAAAATGTTTCTTTCCAAATTCAACTGGACTTTCATTGCTATCTAGAAATTCTTAGAATGTCAACTTGATTTCATTCCATCTTGTCTTTTTAGTAGCTGGTTTCATCAGCCATTTTCATGCATGTTTGTTCTTTTAACATTTCTATTTAGCAAATAGCACAGTGCTAAGTGCATACTAGAAGCTCAATAATTAATATAATTTATTAGAAAAATTCATATTATTTCTCATTGTCTACTCTGTCTTTTTAAAGGCAATAACGATTTTAAAATATTATCCCATTAAGCCCAAAAAACCTCCCCACGAGTGGTCTCTGCTTGATAAAATTCCTTCTTTTCCCAGGATCCTAATTGCTTAATCTCTAACCATCTAGGTACGTACTCTGTTGTTCTAGTAATTATCTTAATATACTACTGACATCTAAATGCTCAAATGACTGATATTTTCTTCAGGTCTCATTTTCTTGACTGTTCTACAAAAACTGTCTTGTGAGCATGCTTTCCTTAAGTGCTCTCCTCTCTTGCTTTCACAGCATAGCACTGCTATAACATATATGAATCTCTTCCACAACTTACAGAACAGATATAGACAAAATTCTCTCATTTCTCCAAGTCATTGCTTAATTCTTATTTGTGTGTAACGGAGAGTCTCTCTCCGAAGTCCTGCTGTCCTCCCCAAAGATTTCTCCTGCACCCTAAGGGTTAGGGTACAGTCTTGCTTTCAAACGTCAGCCAGCATGCTGCAGGCTTGGTGCTCATTCTATCCTAATCCTTTTACTGCCAGTTTGAGCCTCCTTAGAACATCCACACTGCTCATCCATCGTTCCCAAAGTACAAACACAAAGCTGAGTCTGGGGAACCCCATCAACCTCTAAGTCCTTAGACCAAATTTAAATCTGGATCCCCTTATGGTGGGCTTCCTTGGAAAACACAAGATCCCTTTTTTTTTCCAGCTGTCCTCTGTCAGAAACATACCAAGCTCTAAATTATTGAATCACAAAAGGAAAGGGGCAACCTCAATCCTATACCCTTCTGGAGGCTCCTTGGCTTCTGTGCAGATTTCAGCCTCTCCTTCCTTCACCAATTTGCCCCAAGGGATGTTGGTGTGAGGAAGGGAAAGCTTTGTTAGACCAGCAAAGATCCAGTGTCATAACTGATTGCTGAATTTGGATTTGCAAAAATAAAAGGAGTCAAACTCTGAGAGCTCACTTGCGTTTTCTGGATTTAGTCCTACTTCCAATCACTAAGCAGAAAAAAGTGTCTCCTCATCCCACTCAACTAGTTATGTTCTCCTTAGTCCAATCTGATGCTCTAAGGTGACATTCTGTATTATCCCAGACCTAAAAGAAGTTAGTGAGAAAGGAGCGGGGGGCGGGGAGGGGGGAATAGATAGATATTATAGATGATAGATAGATAGGGACATAGATATACAGATATAAATGTATAAATACAGATATAGATATACATCCTTAACAAGTACTGTGCTACATGATTATGGCTCTCCATATTCCATCTTCTATTTCTGGATACCCCACTTACTAAATGTAAGTATTTTCCAATATTCTATTCTTTGTGCATTTTTTTGTTTATCCTAAACAAACAGGCAATCCCATCCATATCTACACAAAAGACTCCGAAATATACGTTTCTAAATTCTGTCTGGCTCTTGAGTCTCATCTCTCCATTTTCTTCCTGGAAAATCATAATCAGACTTTCCAGTACCACTAACTCAATGTATTCTAAAATTAACTTACTATATCTTCACTTATCAGAGCATATATAGACAGAATCACCTTAAAGTGACAAAGTAAATGAATAAGTTCACAAGTCAGCAAGACTAGAAAGTTATCTAATCAAATAGATTAACTAAAGTAGCTAATCACAGAATGCTCCATTGAAAGGGAGGAAAGTTGCTATCCATAAAGGAGAAAGGTTAGTGACTGATAAAAGTTTGGCAATGCAATTAGAACAGTGTCCGCAGGGAAGTACCCCATGGACCAAGGATGTAACTTGTATGGTGTTAATGACGGGCATATCCTTTTAGGGGTGATGACAACATTAGGTTACTTTAGTGCAAGGACGTTACACATTTGAAACCTACATCTTCTTACCTTGTCGTGTTTTGTTTTCGTGTTCACCAACCAGTCTCCTAATTATAACTTATTTTCCCATGCTGTGCTCCTATGGGGGAGAAAACACTACTCAGAAGATTGTATTTGGTTTCTCTGGCAGTTATACTTCTCATTCTTAATTAAATTGTTGGCATTCTGATTTCATAGATCAGTCTTAGGAGATTGGTTAATGCAAATCTATTACTAAAAGATGGTTCCAATTTCTGCTTAATAATGAAATTCAGATCCTAAGCATCAAGATTGAGTGCCAACATGAACCATGGGAAATTCACTAAGAGCATTTTTAAAATGAATTCTGTGGAATATCAGGTGAAAACAAAGGTTTAAAAAGTACTATGCCTACTACTATAGACAATGTCTACTTTTCAAATATCCCAATGTACATTAGCCTATTTTGAAAAGAAAAGTCTTGCTAAAGACACGTAACATTATTTAAGCCATTGTTTCCCAAACTTATTCTTACTGAAGATGCTTTATTTCTCTTGCAGCCTCTGGTTTTTAAGGTAATTACACCCTGTGAGTACAAGAGAGATAGCCAGCTGTCAGACTTAAAAGGCACATGCCTTGTTCTTTTGACACATATACAAACCTGTGCAATAACAACCTGATCTCATATCACTGTGTTCTTACTTAACTGCTTTGTAGCATTTAGCATATCCAACTGTTTATCGACTGTTTCATATATGTCTCACTCCCTCACTTAGAGAATAAAATCATTATGATCAAGGATTAGATTAAACATATTTCTTATAGAATTTATAGCTTCTGGAAACAGACTAAGCGCATATGTTCTCCATAAAGAACACTACTTTTTAATGGTAAACTACAGTCATTATACTTAGAGTAAGCATTTACACACACCATGCTAATGGTGTAGGTCAGGAAGAAATATGTAGAACTATCAATATCAAATTATGGATTCAACATTGTTAGCATATACTAATATCAGGTGTTAACTCATAATCCTACCTCCTTAAATTTTCTTTCTCTCAAATGCAAAGAAATAGTTTTATAAAACATTGTTTCACTCTCTAGTGACTAAAAAAGTGGAGTAATTTCACTTACATATATTTTAAACTATTGTTAATACTTTCACCCCAACACAGTTTCCAAAGCATGGTTCCTCAATATCTAGAGCCCAAATTACATCATAATATGGATGCAAATGTAAAACACAGAAAGCCATAGTAGACCAGAAAGTTCATCTTGTTCCTCTAAAGTTTAAAATTTTAGGAAAAAGATAAATCATTAATTCTTTTTTTAAAGATTTTTTTTGTGTGTAGACCATTAAAAAAAAATCTTTATTGAATTTGTTACAATATTCTTCTGCTTTATGTTTTGTTTTTTTGGCCACGAGGCATGTGGGATCTTATCTCTCCAACCAGGGATCGAATCCGCACTCCTGCATTGGAAGGCGAAGTCTCAACCACTGGACTGCCAGGGAAGTCCCTAAATCATTAAATTCTTGAATTAGTTGCTTAGTGATTCTCAGTGCTCTGGCATGAATTATACTTGTAACAACTGAATTATGGTTTTCTCTAAATTAGTGAAGGAGATTATAGAGCTTTTCATGTCTAGGTCATGCGATGGGGCAGGGGAGAGTATCAAAAAATTGAGAAAAATGTATTCCTAGTTTGAACATAATTACATGAAAAAAGAAACTACAAACACAATGTCCACTTTTTCCTTAGTTCTTTAAAATGTAAATATAGCTCGGGCTAATAGTGGGAAAGTCAGTACAAAATGTACAGGAACGATTAGCAAGTTCTGTTTTATAGGCAATGCCTGATAATTCTTTTGAAATCTAATTATGTAAAATTTTAATTTGAAAATGATTGCAAAGATCGGGGATCCCTTTAGCTTTGAGATGTTATTAATCTTGAAGACATACTTATCAGGTGGAGTTAAATTTTGCCTGACCCTCAGTGGTTCCATCTGCTAGTAACTTTTATTAAATACCAGCTGTGGGTGGCAATTACTTAGAACTTGGCTAAAATAAAAAATAAGATATGCATGATCCTATTATGTAGTTTGTGAATTATGCAGATCATTTACCTCCCATTCAGCTGCTACCAAAATGAACAGAAGCACAGAGGAATAAAAGAGGTATTCAAGTCATATATTTGGCGAAGAGGATGTTTGAAAAAGTGTTTTTAGCTATCAATTAAAATTGGTGTTTACATTTTCTGCCCCCTGACACTTTTTAAATAGAGGGATATAGACCCGATAAACAGATTATATAATACACAGATAGGTAACTCAGGTTAGGGTAAATGGTATCAGAGAAAATTTTTTCATAATAAAACAAAAATCTTCCAATAATTCAAAACTTTACAATCTGTCTAAGAAAACTGACACAGTAATACGAAGATATAGAACAGTTATAAAGACAACATAGCCACAGGGGTAGATCTGCATTCTCAAATACTACATTACTGTGTTCATCATATAAGTGAACAAAAGTGAAGCAAAAAAGGACACTGTGCTCAAGGCCATAGCAAAGAGCCAAAATAGGAAGCTGAACATGGAACATGATGAAAAGAGGTTGTGGCTATTCAAAATGGTGTTTTGTGTTTCAAAACAATTCAGACAAACTAGGATTAATTTGGCTAATCCTATTTACAGAATTTAACACATATTGCTAAATTTGATTCTATTTTTAAAGAAGAACTCAGAGAGAATGAGAAATAATTTAGGAGATAGTTTCTAAATGTGCATGTGAATGTGAGCGTGCAAAATTTTGCTAGTTAAAGGAATCTGTTCTGAAATCTAAGATTTCACTCAGTGTTCTTAAACTATTCAGATGGTAATTCTATTTAAATAATTGTTAATATTACTGATATTTTTTCATCAGTGTGGTAAAACAGAAGTATTATTACAAGTTTGTCATTTGGAAACCTTTGCCCCAATATATCAATTAAACAGGAATTAGAGGATTTGTTTGTAGTATATCTTATTCCGGATACTTATTTTTACCCTTCAGAACCAGAAAAACTCTTTTTTTTCTTTCAGTAACCATGAAATACTTAATGAACCAGCATTATCTTTTCTCATATCTGACTACGATTGCTCACTGCTCAATCATTTTTTAAAACAACTGAAATAGACATTGCATATTACTTTAAATAAATCAATGTATGTATGTATTTGTATCTGTATTTATTGGGCATTCAACAGAAATTCATGGAATCAATGAGGCTAATCTACAGTCATTTTAAAAATAATAAACTGGATATTTCTTTTCTGGTCTTAGTTTTCTCTCCATGTTTGAAAAATTAAACTTACTTTCCTCAGTGGAATTAGTTTTCTGAGAATTATATTCTTTTGAGAATTAATATGACTCAGACAAATCTAGCTAATATTCATATTGGCAAATTAGGAACTATATTATTAAGGTAAAGCTTTTTTACATAATATCCTATTTGTGTTAAAGAGTTAGAATATCTAAGATGTTGAAAACAAACTTCCAAGTATTGATTGCTCTCCTTTATACATTTTTTATTAAGATATAATTGAATATAAATTATATTAATTTCAGTTGTTCAACATAATATTTGTATACATTGTGAAATGATAACAATAAGTGTAGGTAACATCTGTCACTATACATACAGATGTTTTTTCTTATGATGAGAACTTTTAAACAACTTTCAAATATACAGAAGAGTATTATTAACTATAGTCACATGATGCACATTACACATTTTAATAATTAGCATTGAGTAGTTTAAGTAGTTTAGAGTTGTTTCTGTTAAAGTTTTACTGACAGTTCAAATCCTAGAAGGAAACTTAAAACCAGTATCTACACCACAGAAGCTTATTAGCATGATATTAGGTAGGAATGAACTAGAAATGGAGTTACAATACCAAATATAATGTAATTTATATTAAGAGTAGTGTTTTTCACCTGTCTTTACTTGGGATACATATGTTTACTATACTTATAAATTACTAAGCTTATTACAAATTGGTTGCATATTGCTAAATATTGATTTGATCTAATTTTCATCATCCAGATTTGAATTTTTAAGATTCCCAGAAGTTCACTATAAGATACACACACAGAAACGTCTAAGATTTTTGTGAATTATAAATACTATATATGTATTATACATTTGAAATTAACATATAATTGTATACTTTTAAGATTATTCATTTTAAATGGAAGATTTCCCTACTATTTGTTTCTCTTCAAATCTGCATTAAGTGGTTTATATAGGCCTCTTCAAATCAGTTGTTTGACTGTCTTTCATTCAATTACCCACCCGCTTTTGAATTAACCCCATGAACTATATTATTTTCTCCAATATTTTTACTTAATGGAGACTTGGGGAAAATTTCATGTGCAAATGTATAGTACATTTTGGAGTAAACTGCCATTTGTTTATTCAAGCTATTTTTGTTTCCTTTTGGCTTTGATTGAATCTCCATGGGGTATGTGAAGCAACAGGTTTCATATCCCCCACTACTGTCAGTAAGTATGTAGTGTCTGTCCAGAATGTAATTTTACTAGGCTAAGTCCAAGATCAAGAGGAAAGACTGCGATATCCTTTATGAGTATAGGATGGTGGCACAAATACACTTGATGTAAGATATAATTCATTATTTCACATACTTCTTAGTGTTTTATATACCCCAAGCTCTGGTGGAAAAACCTAAAAACTTGAAGCATGTATTGCAACAATTCTTGCTTATGGCGCTAAAGACTTGCAGCTTTTAGTTTGCAGTAAGTAAAATTTAAAATATAATAGATTTATCTAAATGTGAAAATTGTAAAATAGGTAAGGAAAATTTTAGTACTATCTTCATTTTTAATAACATTTAAAAGTTACATTTGGAATACTTTTAAGTTATAGCATCAAAAAATTAAGGTACTTTTTCTACTTATGATTCTGGACAATAGGATAAAAATAACTGACAATATTATATAAAAGTATATTGGTGATACAGCAATATTAGTCAATTTCCCAGAAAAACTTGTACTCTATGAATTGTTTATGCACCGGATGAATTTGCTTCAATGCATGTATTTCCTGCTCCTGACAAAAAAATGAACAGATTTTGCCAAGCCACATCCTAAAAATTGTGCAGAGCTCTCTGCTTCAGTCCATATCATATTTCACTGAAAGCTATTGGCCTTTTTTTATAAGCACACTAAAAAAGGGACAGATTAAGGATAGCTTTTATGGGATTTATAGGTTTGGTTCATTCATTTTTGTATGTATAGAATGGTAAGAGAGAGAATGGGAATGAAAGAAGGATAAGAATGCTAAGAATATTTACCAGCCCCTATTCTATCTTAATTCTCCAAACCCCAACTTCAATAGCTCTGGGTCCACTACTTATTTAAAACAAACAAACAAACAAACAAAAACAAAAAACCAAAAAAAAAAAAAAACCTTGTGCAGTGTAGACAATGTGGTTTCAAAAATATTTTTTCCCAAATAGCCTGCGGCAGCTATCTTCATAAACAGCCATTTTGGTTTTATCTCATTTGCCTGTGTGGTGATTAGAAGCCTGGCCTTTTAATTCTGAGACTGGGCTCCAAAGTTCTGTCATGTAAACTCTGTGGCAGAAGGCCAGTTATATAACTCTCCTCTGAGCCTCATTTTATTAATTTCGATAGTAATATAGAAATGATAATAATAGTGCCTATTCCATAGGTTTGTTGTGAAGAGTTCAGATAGCCCATGTAAAATCTACAGCACAATTTATGACTCATAATAGGCTCTCCATGCATTTAGATACTACTTTATTCTGAAAAAGCATACTTAGCTTCTATTTTTCAATATTCATGTTCAATCTTTCATCCTTGCTATGCATTGCCACTAAGTCCTAATTGAAGCGCAGGTGCTTCAGCTCCATTGCCACAGGAACGCTGGGTGAGAGGTAATCAATGAGAGTGTATTTACTTTTGAAAGTCCAGGATCATACTACTCGATTCTTAGCTCAATTAAGTGGTATTGCATATGTGGGTGTCTTCAATAGAGCTACTACACACCTTTGCGGGCAACTTTCGTCAAACCACAGTCAAAATGAGATTCTAGCATGCTGACAACTGTCTTATTATGATAGTGCAACTGCTAAGCTCCACTTTCTATCAGTTCAATAGATCCTGGGACACTGAGTTTAGCTACTATGCATTGTCAAACTACAAAATGATTTTTAAAACAGATAAAACATCTCCTGTGGGTTTTCATTTCTTATACTTTCTCTAATTTATCAGTATGCATTACACTGTCTAGCTAACAACACCTCTCAAAGTCATTTCTATGAGACAAAAAAAACTGTTCAAATATTACAATGTTGTGAATATTCTGGACAAGTTTAGCCTTATCAGTAAAGGCATCTATTACTGAAAATAGTAATAGAGAAGCATAACAATGTTATGCTTTCACAATGTTAGAGAAGTATAACTGTGAAAACATTCATTTCTCTCAATTTATGAATCACCTTTTTAAAATTTAACTCCAGTGTAATCGAATTGGTTTATAGCTCACTTATATAAAATGGCATATGACCTAACTACACATAGACCCTTACGTTCACATAAGTTCTTAAGATATGGCACTCAGGCAACAAATAATCAGAAACATATTAGCAAGAATTATGAAAGGTTCACTGTGCCAGGATGATGGTTTAAGCAATTAAGTGCTCTGTCAGTACTTACTGCTTCCATATATCAGTTAACATACAATGAGGCACATGCATATAATTCTTTAAAATGTGCAGAAAGTTATATGGTCTAATTTGCATATCAACTCACATCAGCTACAGAATATGAAAAATCAAATGATAAGTTCTCCACGTATTCATGTACATAAATACTGTAGGGAGGTATGGAAAATGTGTGAAATTCATGAAGACTTAAACATGGTCATTAGAGTTCATCACTTTGCAAATACCTTTTTAAGCAACTGACCTAGAAATTACACCATTTAGCATTTTTACATATGGGAAATAAAAAGAAGAACACATGAGTAAGGTTACTGCAGGAAAGCAGCATTTCTCTGTTAGGAAAGCATCTTGTCATTCAGTCAACAATTATTTAATTAGGATTTACTATGTACTAAGATTCTGTGAAGGATGCTGTGGGGTTTATGAATGTAACTACACACTCAAATGACAAGCTCCAAGATAGTAAATCAAAGCATGTATTCATTCAACAAATCTGTACTGCACATGTACTGAGTACCAAACTCCATCCTGGGTGCTACAAATAATACAATGAAAATTAACCATCACTTCCCTGCACTCTGAGCTTACACACACAAAAAATAAATATTAATAAAATTTTGACTCAAATTTATAATTATAAGCTGTGATAAACATCATGACATAAAAGTAGAGGGCAATTATGAACATATGAATAAGTAAAACCCAATTTTGTCAGAACGGTCAGGAAAGACAACAAGAAAACATTGTTTAAGCTGAGATGAGAAGTGAGATAGTAATTGGGAGAAAGGGCTGGTGGAAGCAGGTTGGGAAATTATGATGGGGACAGTTCCTCCCCCCAAAAAATATGCAAGACCCTGAGATGAGAGGAAGCATAGTTTGCTAAAGGAATTGAAATGAAGTAATATATTCTTGAGCCACATGTCCAGAAAAAAAAGCAATGCAAACCTAGTCTAGAGATTTCAAAATTGACATACCCCTCAAGTATTATAGGTCACATTCCTTAGATTTGGTCTTCGTTCAAGAGCCAAGGGAAACCCAAACTGTTATAAAACGGAGGAGCAGGGCATGGTCAGATTTATATTTTAAGAGATTTCCAGTATCCTCCTCACATTGATAAACCTGCGGGACAACAGCTTTTTCAGATCTCCTGTGTCTTTAAGGGTCTGTTAAAATATTTAAGCAGACACCCAGGAACATGCAC
The DNA here is from genome assembly GCF_949987535.1 of Balaenoptera acutorostrata. Lineage (NCBI taxonomy): Eukaryota > Metazoa > Chordata > Mammalia > Artiodactyla > Balaenopteridae > Balaenoptera > Balaenoptera acutorostrata. The sequence continues at coordinate 12,083,025 of NC_080076.1, forward strand.
ATTTGCACAGTCATTCAGAAATGCATGTAATTTTAGAGTTTACAGAGCCATGGAGTTTCATGCTAAAGCTTCTTACACTATAGGGAAGTGGTATTTGAAGTTTTAAAGCTATTGGTCAGACTCCTGGACATAGAAAATAGACCTTACAGAAACAATTTAATGAAGGCGGCTCTCAAAACCAAATAATTATATTGGAATAATAATGAGTCTAAGGATATTAATTCAACTTTAGTATCTAAGGACAAAGTTTTAAGGACTGCATAGCTTAAACTGGGTTCACTAGTTCACTGATAATAAATCCAATTTAGGTCCCAGGAAACATAATATTAATCTAGTACATCAATTAAAAACACAAAGGGGGGGCTTCCCTGGTGGCGCAGTGGTTGAGAGTCTGCCTGCTAATGCAGGGGACACGGGTTCGAGCCCTGGTCTGGGAAGATCCCACATGCCGCGGAGCAGCTGGGCCCGTGAGCCACAATTGCTGAGCCTGCGCGTCTGGAGCCTGTGCCCCGCGACGGGAGGGGCCGCGATAGAGAAAGGCCCGCGCACCGCGATGAAGAGCGGTCCCCGCACCGCGATGAAGAGTGGCCCCCGCTTGCCGCAACTGGAGAAAGCCCTCGCACGAACCGAAGACCCAACACAGCCAAAAGTAAATAAATAAATAAATAAATAAATAAGAAAATCCTTTAAAAAAAAAAAAACACAAAGGGTAGAAAAGCCCAGGGCCAACTTTTATCTTTCTTCCCCTGATCACCTCTCAGCCAACTTATCTCCTAGTCCCACATATCTAGATGAGCATTTTTGCATTTTTGCTTGTCCTGACTCCTCAATATTTTCCCTTTATGCAGACACCCACTTATTTTTCAAGCTCGTTCAAATCCCTTCAAGTTCTGACTTCTTCCAGTGTCCGTGGATTTGCACTTTCTCCTTGAATCTGAGACCCCAAACTGTTCTTCTGTCTCTGACTTTGGCCTCTCTCCCCACAATGCCATGTCCTCATCCCTCAGACCTTGTTTGTGCAAGCTATTCCACACACAGCCTGGCCGGAGCCAACACAGTAACTTGGGGGTGTGGGTGGAGTCCATGTCAAGTTTTCTCTGGTTGCACTGACGGAGGATTGGTGGTAAATCAAGAAGCGTGTGTAAAGGGCGCAAAGAGGAGCACAGAAGCTGAAGCAAGTTAGAGATAGGACTGAAGTCGAACAACATGTTTAGAGTCGTCACACGTAGACATTCTGTGCTTTTTGTATGTTTCTTTTATTTTCAACGAAAAGCAATAACATAAATTCCTATGCTGTGCATCTCAATAAAGACGTTGAAACTCTGATGGCAAATACAAGCCACCATCAGAATAAGGGCAGCAAGTGCTCTTAACTAGGGTTAGAGCTAAATTCTCCTAAGTTTACCACGTGCTTACAAACAGATGAATCTACCAATAATGGGTGACTACCAGAGTCTATAAGAAGTGAGTGTTGGAAAGGGTTAGTGGAAGTGGAAACATAAAGGGTAGCAAAAAATTGGTAAACTTGACAGATCTTAAATATAGAACTGTTTAAAGCAAGCTGAAGAGAAGGACTGAAACTATAAAAAGAAGTATGTTGGTATCCCTGACACTGATAAATACATGCGAGAGGATCAGTCTGAGGAAAGAAGAGAATGAGTTTTATTTTGGAAATGAGTTTGAAATATTTTTGGAAGATCCTGGTAAAACTATATAGCAGTAAGCTCAGTAAGGTAAGACTGCTGCTCAGGGGCAAAATCAAGGAAGGAGGTAGATTTTAGAGTCATTACGTATGGGTGATTAGTAAAGCCAAAGTGCATAGTTGTAAAGACAAGGAAAAGAGTATAGGCAAGGAGTAATAAGAATGTCAAAGTCAGAACCCATTAAAAAGTTGGTTGAAAGGGTGGAATCAGAGGAGATAAACAGGGCAGTTGAGGAAGTCAGAATAGTCCCAGGTTAGAATGTTATGGAAGTAAGTGGAGAAGGGTTTCTAGGAAGCTGGGGTTCCATAGTGTCCAATTGTCCAGAGACATCAATGAACAGGAGCACTAAGGAATTGGGTTGCTAATAAGTAAATGGAACTTTTTAAAGAGTAGCTTCAGTAGAATCATGTCGATAGAAATGCTAGAGAATTAAAGACTCAGTAGTTGCTAAAGAGTACAAGAGAGTGCATAGAAACTGCTGTAGAGATTTTTTTTTCCCATTTGAGGTAGAAAACACAGATAGGACAATGTGTCTTTCTCACAATCTGTGAGATCTGAGCACTTTTAAATGGCTGAATGAGAAGACTGAAAAAAGAATTTTTTTAAAAAAGATGAGACCAGAGAAAATAATTGAAGGTTTAAGATAGCAAGGGAATCAGGAAAGTGAGTGAATGGATCAAGAACACAGAGAAATGTTTGGAGTTAGAAAGCAAAAGGACTGAAACTTCAGTAATCTAAGGAGCATATGCAGAGAAACGTGCACATCAAGCATGCAAAATAGTATTCACTTAGAGGATACAAAATATTGGAAAACTCTGGGAAAATGCAGGGAGCATTTCAAAAGGACTTAAAGTCTTACTGCATCCAAGAGGCTCTTCTACTTTCTCTAGTCAATGACCTAATTTGTCCTATTTTGATCTGTATTGATATGTACTAACTTAAAAGAATGATTACTTTATCATTTCTCGTCAAAGATGAGATAGTAAAATAAAATCCATGTAGGGGCAGATAACTAGTAAAGTTCAAAGAATCCATTATGACAGCTGAAGGGGGAGACGGGTGAGTGCAGTACGTACTTTTTAAACCATCATGGGTATCTTTCATGAAGAGAACCTAAAAGCACACAGTGTAGCAGGTCAGGGGCAATTCAAACTTAAGTGAGTCAAAAGAAAATTTTAGGAGCACCTTTCAAGGCAATACAAATCCCAATAATAAAAGGTTCTTTAAATACATCAAAAGGACTGATTCATTCAGAAAGCATTTATCCGGTGCCTATTCCGTGAGCATCAAGAGGACCAGGGGGCAATCATTGATTTAAAGGGTCCTCAAGGAAAAAAAAAAAAAAAAATGGAGTGAAGGACGGCTGTGAAAATTTGCTCCTATCCTTTTGAAGAAAATTATCAGAAATTTCCCAACTAAATTTTCATTAGTGTTACGTGATACGTTTTTAAGCCTTTCTATTTTGAAGTAATTTTAGATTTTCAGAAGGAGTTTCAAAGATAGTATAGCAAGTTCCCATATGCCTTTACCAATTCTCCTAAGGTTAACATCTTATATAACTATGTACATTTGTCAAAATTAAGAAATTTTGAGAATTTCTTAATTTTGAAAATTTTGAAACTTTTATTTAATGCTATTAACTGAGCTAGAAATTTTATATGGATTTCACCAATTTTTACATTAAGGTTTACTGCTTCTATATAACACGTGGGTGAGGTACATTCCATGGCACAGAACCTATAAGAACCCATAAGAAATCCATAACCATTAAGGATGACAGGAGGTGTCATAAAAATGAATGTAAACCCTAAGAAATTACCATTTTTACCACACTCTGGACTTATGCTACTTCCATATAGTCCATATATTTACTTCCATATATTGTAAAGTAATCAAAATTTATTTTTTATAAAAGCATTGTTATCTTTAAATAAAGAGAGAAGAGACACAAATATTCTACATAAAATTCTATATAAAAATTACACCTTCTTAATTTCCTTAAAAAACTCACGTCTTCCATTGAATTTTAGTCAGGATGTCACAAAGGGTCAAAAATGCCCCATACAAAAGATAATACTTAAACCTGTTTTCCTGAATTCAAGCCTCCACATCTAGGTATATTGAACCCATGTCTAGCTAGTGAGTACTGCACAAAGTGACCAACATGATAAAGCCTCAGGGTATATTAGGTAAGAATATGCTCTGTAGTCCTAGCTATCACTTATACCCAAATCAGATTCCCATCTACTCTTCTCCTAGTGGGCTGAAGAATATGGAGCTTGTAGAGCTCTTTTCACCCTAATATGGCCACCTAAGTCAGTCTTCAGAGCTTTGTCTAACTTTCTGTTTTTTTTAAAAATTTAATTAATTAATTAATTTATTTTTATTTTCGGCTGTGTTGGGTCTTTGTTGTTGCTCACAGGCTTTCTCTAGTTGTGGCGAGTGGGGGCTACTCTTCATTGTGGTGTGTGGGCTTCTCATTTCTGTGGCTTCTCTTGTTGCAGACCATGGGCTCTAGGCACACAGGTTTTAGTAGTTACAGCACGTGGGTTCAGTAGTTGTGGCTCATGGGCTCTAGAGCACAGGCTCAGTAGTTGTGGCACGTAGGCTTTGTTGCTCTGATGATGCGGGATCTTCATCTGAAGATGTGGGATCTTCCCGGACCAGGCCTCGAACCCATGTCCCCTGCACTGGCAGGTGGATTCTTAACCGCTGCACCACAAGCAAAGCCCTAGCCTTCTTTTAATCTGTGTCACATGCCAGGTTCTCCTTGCTGTCCTAAGTTTACTTTGAATACTTTTATTATATTGTTTATACTGTATTATATGGTTTTCATTTCTCATCATTTCTTATTTGGGCAAGTAATTAAAATATTGTTGGCTATGTTGCTAATCTTGACCTCTCAGCCAATGTGGTCCTTTTGGGTTGTATTCATGAAGAACAACATTTAACGTAAAGCAAGACACTCTTATTTTTGCCCTGCTTTTTAAGCCATTTTTTTTTTTTTTTTAAAGTTCAAATTTTTTTTTTTTTTTAATTTTATAGCTACTTTATTTATTTATTTATTTATTTTTGGCTGTGTTGGGTCTTCGGTTCGTGCGAGGGCTTTCTCTGGTTACGGCAAGTGGGGGCCACTCTTCATCGCGGTGCGGGGACCGCTCTTCATCGCGGTGCGCGGGCCTTTCACTATCGCGGCCCCTCCCGTTGCGGGGCACAGGCTCCAGACGCGCAGGCTCAGTAGCTGTGGCTCACGGGCCCAGTTGCTCCGTGGCATGTGGGATCTTCCCAGACCAGGGCTCGAACCCGTGTCCCCTGCATTAGCAGGCAGATTCTCAACCACTGCGCCACCAGGGAAGCCCCCTTAAGCCATTTTTATTAGCTCCACAGGAGCCAACTGTTTTTAATTCCTATTTATAAGGTTGGCTCATGTGCTATTATTTCCATATTTTATAAATAAGATATAAGAAATTTTAGAAGCTCCTTGAGAAAGGAAGTAATTTGAAAATTAATCAGAATTTTGTCACTAATCTGGATAATCATCTATTATTAAACCAGTTGTTTTCAAATTTTGTATAGGAGGATCACCTGAAGAACTTATAAATTCAAAATCCTAGACTCTACATACTTGATTTTTAACCAGCTCTCACAATTAGACTATATTTTGAGAACTACCAAACTATTTGCTGTTGATATTAGACTGTGAAAGGGTAGTTGTAAAAGATAAAATGACATTTTTTCCAATTTCTGCTAACAAAAACTTAAAATGAACCTGATTTTTAAAATGTAGATAAGTATCTATTTTTAATAAAATTCTCTCCTTTCAAGGATGTGACTAAAATCTTCAATTATATTTTTTCATCATAATAATTACACTTGCTAAATGAATTCACCCAACAGTTTATTTGCAATAGCCCTAAATGTTTGTATAAATCCCTTGTGACTTTTTATAAGACTTGCATAAGCCATTATGTGAACATGATATTGTGATTGGATGATAGAAAATCATTATCTTGTCTTGTCTACACACAACATTCCAAAATTTAGAAAATATATATTAAAATAAAATTCCTTGCCCAGTTCTCACACTTCTAAAACAATTCATTGATCGATCAAATGTGAAAACTTTACCCAACAGGATAACAAACTGCTAGTAATTCAATGAGAATGATACAAGCTTAAACACATATAATGTATCTCCTTATTTCAAACATGTACATTATATTCTTGCTTCTGGTAATGATTGAGTAGTTTGTAGCAGATTATTATTCTAACAAATACAATTAAAAAGTCTAAAAAAAATCAACTGTCTGAAAGTACTAGAGAGCATACAGGTAGAAACTGAAGGCCCTTGAAGGATAGAATTCGCAGTGTTTAAAGAGTCAATTTTAATCTAATTTCCCCCTGGAAATACTCACTGGTCAGCATGGTTCTCAAGTAATATAGTTTATGCAGAAAGTGAGAATATTATTAGATTGAAAAATAGAAATAAAGATTTAGGTGAAGCAGAGTGGCTACAAATTTAGGCAAGAAATCCCAAAATAGAAGATGCCACAGTGGGGAGGCCCAAAGATCCTATGTACAAGATTGACTCAAAGTCTTGGCTGATGCCTAAATTGCACATATGAAGGACATGAATCCAAGAAGTTCTGAGAAAAGTAATAGATAGAAGCTAAAAAGACTGAGCAGAGATTTCAACAGCTTCTGCATTCTAAAAAAGTTACAATTTGAAGTTCAAGTCTAAATAATTAAGGGGCTCGATAAATACCTTGGGATTTCTATCAAAATCATCACAGAGCCATGCCTTAGGATTAATGATCATTTCACAGCACTGATAATTTGGAAAAACCGAAATATGCCAGCTGAACCAAGCATAAAACTAAGCTTCTACATTATCAAGGTGATCTGTCAGTAAGGGAATTCCTGCTAGAAGAGAAATCAACACTCTTCAGAGGAAGACAAAATATCCAGGTTCTTTGCAAGGTAACATCTACAATCTCCATTATGTGATAAAAAGATAATCAGATGTGAAACAAACAATGCAAATACAGAACCAGAGATGATTCTTATATCAGAAGACAAAGATTTTAAAGAACCATCAAAAATATATCCTAAAAACTATAGAAAATGATGGACATAATAAAAGAAGAAATGGGGAATATCAAGAGAACTATGGAAAATAGAAGTAGTTGCAAATATTAGATATAAAAATAAAATATCTGTAATCAAAAATTACATTGCATGGAACAGTCAACTGATTAGTCAATGCAGAATAAAAGTTCAGAAAACTGGAGAGCAATTCTTCAAGCAAACAACCCTCCCCAAGGAAAAAAACAAATGAGAAAAAATAAAACTTCAATAATCTGTAAGCTTATAAGATAGTCTAACTTACATATGCACTAGAGAAAATGAGCTGAAAGTGGGGAAGGGACAGACAAATATTTGAAGAAATACTGGCTAAAATTATTTCAAAGCTGTTTAAAAGCAACATATAGTCCCAAGAAGTTTAACAAAACCATATAAGATAAATAAATAGAAAAATAAGCTTAAGAACAGCACATTCAAAAATCTAATTAAAATAAATATAAACATCTGGAAAGCATCTCAGCAGTGGGAGCTATTATATGAAAAGGACTAATAATAAAAGTGTCAGCTAACATATTATCAGAAATAATGGAAACCAGAAAAAAAATGGAACAGCTTTAACGTACTGAAAATAAGATGAAATAAGCACACATTCAGAAAACCAATAGCCAAACAGGTTTATTGCCAAGAGGTCAAGAAACGTAGTTATTGGCCATTCAGGCTAAAGTAAAACTATATAAACTCAGCCATAAAAAGAAACAAAATTGAGTTATTTGTAGTAAGGTGGATGGACCTAGAGGCTGTCATACAGAGTGAAGTAAGTCAGAAAGAGAAAAACAAATACTGTATGCTAACACGTATATATGGAATCTAAAAAAAAAAAAAAAAAAAAAAAATGGTTCTGAAAACCTAGGAGCAGAACAGGAATAAAGACGCAGACATAGAGAATGGACTTGAGGACACGGGGAGGGGGAAGGGTAAGCTGGGACGAAGTGACAGAGGGGCATGGACATATATACACTACCAAATGTAAAATAGATAGCTAGTGGGAAGTAGCTACATAGCACAGGGAGATCAGCTCGGTGCTTTGTGTCCACCTAGAGGGGTGGGATGGGGAGGGTGGGAGGGAGATGCAAAGGGAGAAGATATGGGGATATATGTTTATGTATAGCTGATTCACTTTGTTATACAGCAGAAACTAACACACCATTGTAAAGCAATTATACTCCAATAAAGATGTTAAAAAAAAAAACTATATAAAAGGTCTCAGAAAGAAATGAAGATATTGTAAAGTTAAATATGTTGATAAATTTAGAAGATTATTTTCAATTGGTTACCATATTTTCAAAAGACAATAGAAGCACAAAAATAAGTGGCTTGGGATTGCTATAAATGTAGAAGTAAAATATATGAAAATAACACAAAAGACAGGAGGGAGATAAATAAAATTATACTGCAGTAAGGTTATTATTATATTTTACATGAAGTACCTTAAAATTAATCAAGATAGAGATGAGTTGATGATTAATAGTTTAATCTTTAGTACTACCTTTAAAACATACAAATAGGTGTAGCTTATAAACCAACGGAACATGTAGAATAGAGTACTAAAGAAAAAAATGTATATATATAATTAACCCAAAAGAAAGAGAAAATGGAAGGACTATGGGACAGTGGAGAAAAAGAAAACAAATAGCCAAATGATAGCTATAAACCTACAATATTAACTAATACATCAAATGTGAATCGACAAAATATCTAATTAAAGATATAAAGCTTTTCAGACAACATAAAGAAGCAAGAACCAACTACATTTTGTTCATAAGAGACTCATTTTAAATATAATGACACAGATGGGTTGAAAGTAAAAGAATGGGAAAATGCATAATAAACACTGAGTACCAGAAAACTGGTATGGTAGAAAACTACTACTAGAGCTCATCAATGAATTTGGTAAAGGTGCAGGATACAAAATGAATACACAGAAATCTGTTGCATTCCTATACCCTAACAACAAAAGATCAGAAAGAGAAATTAAGAAAACAATCCCATTTACCATCACATCAAAAAGAATAAAATACCTAGTAATAAACCTACATAAGGAGGCAAAAGACCTGTACCCGGAAAACTATAAGATACTGATGAAAGAAATCAAAGATGACACAAACAGATGGAGAGATATACCATGATCTTGAATTGGAAGAATCAATACTATCAAAATGACTATACTACCCAAAGCAATCTACAGATTCAATGCAATCCCTATCAAATTACCAATGGCATTTTTCACAGAATTGGAACAAAAAAATTTTACAATTTGCATGGAAACACAAAAGACTGCAAATAGCCAAAGCAGATGTAGAGAACAAATTAGTGGTCACCAGTGGGGAGGTGGAAAGGTGGAAGGGTAAGAGAGAAGTAGGGGATTAATAGGTACAAACGACTATGCATAAAATAAATAAGCTACTAGGATATATTGTACAGGACAGGGAAATATAGCCATTAGTTTATAATAAATTTAAATGGGGTATAATCTATAAAAATATTAATCATTATGTTGTATACCTGAAACTAATATAGTATTGTAAATCAACTCTATTTCAATTAAAAGACAAATTTAAAAATTAATAAAGTTCATTTCAGATTAAAATGAATAAATAAAATTACAACTATCTAATCTGCATCCCTAATATTTCCCCACTTTTGTTTCCTCTTTTTATACTTAGGACCATCTGATATACTGTTTAATTACTAGTTTATTGGCATATGATATGTCTCCATGCACTGGAACGTAGTTTCTAAGGAGCTTTGGTCTTTTATGTTCTCAGCCTAGAACAATGCCTGGCACATAGCTCACATTACATACGTAAATATTTGTTAAGTGGATGAACATATTGTGGAACTTCAGGAAGTATTCAAAGATAGTGTGAGGTCAAGACTTTGACTTAACTTTAATACACAAATTAATTTAAATTCCCTCTTCATTCATGCATAATTGTATTTTTTGAAGTAATAAAGCATATGACAATTGGAGGAAATGAAATTTTCACTTATTACAAAAACTGATTTCATCTGAGAATAAAAAGTAATTTACCACATAACTATTTTCTTTGAAATGTTACACACAGATGAATTCTAGACAACTGAAGCATACACAGTTATACTAAATGAGTTTCAGCAGGATATAGACTGTATTACATTGATATGGAAAAATGTAGCTGACATATACATCGGATGGGAAATGAGCTAATTTTTAAACTTTAGGTGATTAGCAGAAAGCAAATGAACATAATTAAAGATTTATAATATAAGAAAATAAAAGCAAAGAATTTTTTCATCTAAATATAAATAAACAAGGTATTATTTAATAGGTCCTATCAACGTATTTACATTATACCTTAGGGTTTTTGATCAAGACTATTAACATATTTTTCTTGTTTTATGCCTTAAGGGCAAATGTATTATTCCCTGAGAAATGAACTAGACAACATTTTAGAAAAACACAATAACAACTGTTGAGAATTCTGTTGAAACTATTCAAAATTCTATATTTTTGTTTATAGCAAATGCTTCAAATTATGAATTGAAGCATTTTACAATATAAACATTAGACAGAGAGAAATCTATTTGTAGAAAAATTACGAGAAACTTGGAAATAGACAAAAGATCACTAGAGGTTCTTTAGGTGCTGTTCTGGGCTGTGCCTCTGATTCACTTACTGTTGACTAGGCTACTTCATAGCTCTGTAAAGGCTAATGTGAATTTACAGATTTTTGTCTAGTGGAAATGCAAATAATTGTTGTCTCTAAATACCCACATTTTACTGTTATGACTGTGCAGAACATCAACCAGTTTTGAATCTGACTCAGCAAACTTAACATTTATTAATTGTTTATAAATATTCAGCTCCTCAAATGCATTTTGAATCCATTTTAACATCTTAATAATTTCCTCATTAATTAATGAGTTGAATAAAATCTTTGACACATATTCAGTTTATATTTTCATGAGAATCTTGTTTTTATTTTTCCCCTTGTGTAATCCATATTTGTTGATTATTATATGCCAATAATGACATACAAATATATATATGCTTACACACATATTTGTATAATTGACATACAATAAATAACACTTATTTAACATGTACAGTTTGATATATTTTGACAACTTCAGTTACACAATATGATTAAGTTCTAGAAATGTGCTGTACAACACTATGCCTATAATTAATAATACTGTATTGTACACTTAAAAATATGTTGTTGGATCTCATGTTAACTGTTCTTACCATAGTTTTTTTTTAAAAGCTTTGTGATATGTGAGCTTTTGTAGTAGATTCTTTCAAGTGGCATGGTGTTTTCATAATATTTTCAATGTTTCATCTATGTTGTGGCACATATCAGTATTTCATTACTCTTTAAGGCAGAATAATATTCCATTGTATGTACATCCCACAATTGGTTTATACATTCAATCACTGATGAACACTTAGGTTGTTTCCACCTTTTAGTTGCTGTAAAAAGTGCTGCTATGAACATGTCTATACAAGTATTTGCTTGATTATCTGTTTTCAATATATACTAGGAGTGGAATTACTGAGTCATATGGTGATTCTATATTTAACTTTTTGAGGAACCACCAAAGTGCTATATGAAATATTCATAATTGGTAAGTCCATAGAGACAGAAGACAGATTGGTAGTTGTCAGTCTGCTATGGGGAGGGAGGAATGGGGTAAAACTGCTTAATGGGTGTAGGATTTCCTTTGGGGATAATAAAATGTTTTGAAAACAGATAGAGGAGGTAGCTGCACAGTACTGTGAAAATAACAAATGCCATTGAATTGTACACATTAGAATGTTAAATTTTATGTTATATGTATTTCACCTCAATAAAAACATGTTAAAAACCTAGTAACTACTGACAGCATTATAGAAATAAAATTTAATCTCTCATTAATATGCTTGAATTAATGAAAACATTTTTCTTTTTTCTTTAATAACAATGAAAACATTCTCTATCAATGTATATTACTGAAAATGTCAATTTTCTGATTTCTGTTTTGTATATTATCTAAATTCTAGCTATAATTTATTACATTAAAATATATATTATTGCTATTCAATAAATATTAAAATGATCAGAAAGATTAATTTATTAATAAGCTAGAGTGCCATACATTTAAAAGTTTCCAAATTGTAATAAACACACTGAAATATCTTTATTAAAGGTAATTAATTAAGTTATTCATATATTTTTAGGGGGATATTCACATATTTAAAGGAGGTAATCCTGGTTTCTTGGTTAAAATCAATCAAAAGAGTTAAATAATTATTTTTTAATGATGTCTACATGTGTAAATGAAACTACTGTAAAATATTTTACATGTTATGCTAAAAGCCAATATTCCTTTATATATCTTAGATTCTGTATACCCAATCTGCATACATAAAACACATTAGAAATGAGAATATTATGATTTTTACCTTATTGGCTTTATTATCTTATTTTTTGTGTATACACCTTATAATATTTCTCCATTATAGTAATTATTTAAAGAAGACAAACTAAAGAGCAGTTAAAACAAAACTCTGTCAAATTATATCAAAATGATGACAATTTTTCAAATTTAAAAGGGAAACTAGGGGCTTTCCTGGTGGCGCAGTTCTTGGGAGTCCGCCTGCCAATGCAGGGGACATGGGTTCTAGCCCTGGTCCGGGGGGATCCCACATGCCGCGGAGCAACTAAGCCCATGCTCACAACTACAGAGCCTGCGCTCTAGAGCCCATGAGCCACAACTACTGAAGCCCGCGTGCCTAGAGCCCGTCACCGCAACAAGAGAAGCCACTGCAGTGAGAAGCCGGCACACCGCAACGAAGAGTAGCCCCACCTCGATGCAACGAAAGAAACCCCGCGTGCAGCAACGAAGACCCAACACAACAAAAATAAAGTAATTAATAAATTAATTAATTAATTTAAAAAAGGGAAACTAAATGCACTATTTCTAAGTACTATGTATTTATCTTATTTTTTCTAGCACTATATATGCAAACATGTACATTATCACCTTTTAAATCAACATGCTAACACAGAGGGGTTTTCTTAGTATGTATTTAGTTTCCAGACTGTTATTTTTTTTACTCTTATATTCACATCACAATAACATTACCTGGTTATAATTACATACCCCATTTCAATATCTTCTTAGTAATACCTTATCTCTTTCCAATCATGAGTTTCATTACTACTTATTTTTCAAGGCTAATTGCAACAACATGCTGATAAGGTATCATGAAGAAGATACATCAGAGCTATTAAAATATTGCATTTGCTGCTAATTTAAGTAATTACCTGTTATGTCCTCTAAAGAAGGAAAAACTATTTTATGCTTTTTTGTTTCCCTGGGAGGAATAGCTCAGTTCAAAGTCTGGTCTAATATAAAATGCCAACACATACCGTATTTACGTATTGTGGTCACTGTATTGCTAGTTCTCATATGATTCTCCCTTTGATAAAGCTATAATTATCCTAACTTACACATGGAAGAAAAAATGAAAGAACATAGAACCTCAGCATGCTTACAGGGATGACTGCAGAGTACACATACATACATATAATAAACACACACACACTATATATACATATATACATATAATAAACACACAAGAGTAAATGATAATAAGTTAACTTATGGCCGCTTGGCAGGAGTCAGACATTATTTCTGGAAAGAAATATGCAAGCATATTTAAGTCTGACTGCGTAGTATTAACAGAAACCAGAATATGTAAATTGGTTCCTTAAGGAAACCTATGGCATTAAATTTCATTCCAAATAACATTAATAGTTTCCTTTAAATAGTGGTCTTTTTAAATTCTGAATAAGAATTTGGTACTAAAATCAGAAAGAAGTTACTTAAAATAGCACTGAATTCCGAAAAAGGCCAATCGTGCAATTAATCCAATTTTTCAAAAACTAGGAAATAAGTTATTGCATTTTAAGTCTAAATTAGTCAAAGGACTATGGGGACAATAGAAAATTTATCATCTGTGCTTCACTACCAACAAGGACACTAATTTCATATATGAAGTCAAACACAGGAATTATGACAAAGTTATATGATGATGCCGAGAGATTACATGAATAATGGAACTCTAAAATTAACCTCAGTCACCAGCAAGCAGATGCTCCTCCATCCTGTCAGTCAATCTTAAGTCAATTAAGATATTGTGAATAAACTACTACCTTGGAGAGAATTCATTCATTTTAATATGTCAATCTCATTGGATGTTTTTCACTGTGCCCTAAAAATGCATTTACATTGACACATGTTTTATTAGGGCCAAGTAAAGTTTTTTTCTCTTCCCTATACGTAAAAATCAAGACTATAGAAAAATTATAAAATAAATTTTATTCCTTAAATATGTGAAGTTTTGAGCAAAGCAGGAAGTGACAGGATTGAAAACAGAGAAGAGAATTCATGATTAGAAATGGGGAAGGTTTGGATTTAATTGGTATCTAATTTTAATGTGAAAATTGCACATTTATTATCCTAAATCAGGTACCACCCAAGCCAGCTAAAAGCAAGGCAGAGATAGTTGGGGTCAAACTTTTCAGAAACAGACAAAGAGCTATAATTTTAGCTATTTTCAGTTATTGACTATAATGTAAATACCCATCTTGTACTGCAAGTTATCAAAACAAGTAATGAGAATTTTGTTCAGCTTATGTGATTGGCTTAATTGATCTCTACACAGATAATCTTCTGTCTAAGGTGATTGATATAGGCAAAGACAAATCGGTGGTATAGCTATGCCAGTTCAGCCTGATTTCTTGCACCTGTCATGCAGATATAACCAAGATGTCTTTTGAGCTTTCTTTCTTTGCCTTTAACACTCAAGTAAGTTCAGTTCCAATCTATTAACCTCAACCATCATGAACCATTCGAATCCTACACCAAAGAGAAGTTCAGTGCCCACCCTAAGATTTCCGCAGACAGGCATACATTCTCATGATGAATTCTGGAGCTTTTCTTCTACTGCTACGGAATCAGTTTAGCTTCTGGATTGTCTGTTCTCTCGTATGTAAAGTTCTTCACCTTAGACCCAGATATGAATCCTAGCCACATTCCTCCATTTCCAAACACACACAACCCTTCAGCTTTCTCTGTAGAAAATGGCATTCCCTGGGGATCACTGAGGTAGCTGAGATGGAGAGTGGCTTAAGGGAGGGGAGGAAGAATAGAGCCTGGGGAAGGAAGAGTGAACCTGACGGGGAGAGGGATGTTCTGCAGAGGCATAACCAGCTTTTTATTAGACACCTCTGTTGTTAAATGTCTTTAAGGCACAAACCAAGTGTCCTGTCAATCTCTCTTTTCTCTTTCCTCTCTCTGCCTCCTACCTGAAATTTCTCTTAAATTTCAAATGCAGAGAATTTTTTTCTTTTTTGAAACTCTTCACATTTTAGCATTTTCTTTCTTACCTCAGTCACTAAAATAATTTTAATGAATTATAAAGAGGTTACCTCAAGAGTGATCTTTTAAAACGATTTGGTTTTGGTTGTATGTATAAAGTGATACATGATTCGTCCCCCCCCCCCCACAAGTTTGGAGTTAGTACTAAGTTCAGAGGGAAAACAGATAAATGTTAGCACTAAATAGCGGGAAAGGAGAATGTTATATCTCTAAAGTTCAAGTGGGAGTGGAAAAACATTCAAGCAACTCTCAGTAGGGCTGCAGCTTTAGGGGAAAACTAAGTCTTTCAACTTTTTAAACAAAGATACCCCTCGACAAATATATTTTTATTATAAATATGTCAACTAGGCATGTACTTGTAAATTTCATTTTCTATCATTCATCTCTTCATGAAGAGTATTTTAGCTGTGATAGAGTTACCAGCATGTTTTGTAGTTATCAGGTAGAGTGCATTGAATTGGGGAGTTTGGGCAGTATGTTTTACATGTATTGGGCCACTATGAAGATAGGTATATCATCTACAGAGGAACGTCTCCTGATTTCTAAATGTTCACATTAAGGGAAAAAAATGGCTCATCTCTATTTCATGTTGTAAAGTAACAGCACAATCAATTATTGACAAAATATACCCACAATCATATTTCATGTATATGTGCACACACAGCGGGTGTGTGTGTGTTACTGAACAAACTACATTTCAAAAAGAATAGTTTGATTTCTTTGTGGGGAAAAAGAGTTATTTACTCCAAATAAATGTTGATTTTCCTATATTTTTTCTAATCAGAGAAAGTATAGCCCAAATTATGTCCTGGACTGAAGACTTGCAGTATTAGGAACATAATTTCAGAATTATAGTATCAAGATGAGATTTAACCATTTATCCTTGCATGTTTTCATTCAATCTTTTAGCACACATTCCTTCACCTTTGATTTTAATAAGCCATCAATTATAAGATATGACATTACTTTATGAATCACTAATTAGGAAAAAAAACTTTGTGAATTCAAATCTGGCATACGTTAACAATAAGCCCATGTAATAAATTAACTGGTTACACAATCCTTTCATTACATTAAGGTTTCTTTCATCTATTCAAAGGAATTTTGTAATTTTTAACTGTATTTAGTTTGCATTCCCTGGCATGGGACTGGCGATCATTTCCCATGTGTATCGATAGTTAAATATTATCTGCTCGTGGGTATTTTCCTTTCTCGGTTGCCATAAAGCAGCTGTAGGTAGCTTTGCAGGATAATATGGAATAGCTGTCATTTTCCCCCGTGAAGGCTATTTGTTTTGCTATTATCAATGTGATGCCCCACTGCTCTCTTTCTTCCCCTTTCTTTGAACACAATAACTTCTTGTTTCAGTGCTAAAGCAATTTGTAATCTTTGGAAGATTTAAATGGCAATTAAAATCAACACTTAAAGTGACAACAATGGACACAACTTGATTGAAGTGCTGAAAACACGACCAGCTTTGATGGAGTTCTCGCAAGCATAAGCAACGACAACTGGCTCACACTTACTCCTTAGCCACTGTGACTGCAAGATGTCATTGATTGAAAAATAATGATCCATATTTCAGAGACAGCATAATGTGAAAAAAGAAGATCTTAAACAATATACTGTGATATTTGTTGAATTCCACAACATGCAAGAAACTATGCTGTTAGAAATTATGGAAGGAATGTGCTTGTGGTCAAGACTTGTGTAACCAAATCTTCTATGAGAACACAGAAAGTATGGTGGGATGGAAAAAAAAAATATGCTCAACAAATAGAAAGAAGATAATCTTTGAAGGTGGGGAGACCAACACACACTTGAACAGGAAGATGTCAGCTCCTCTGAAGTTGAAAGAGACATAGAATTTGGATAAGTGAAGATTGTGAGGGATAAATACTTTAAGCCAAAATCAGATTAGAGCAAAGATTTGGAGATGCAGAAACAGAAAGGGTCCTCAAGAGATGGCGAGAGGGTTTATCTGGCTGGAGCTTAGCATGAGAGAAGGAATAACTGCAGATGAGATTGAAATGGACTTTAAAGAGGGAGTATTCTTGAAAGCAGTCTGAGAAATCGAGATAAATCTTGAAGTTTTCTGAGGTCACTAACATGCTCAGAACTGTTCAGAACATGTTCAGAACTCATATGAGCCAATATGATAGTTTGACAGGGTCAGGATGGTGCATATAGATAGTCTCAACTATTTGTAAGCAAGTGGGGAATGGGGGGACAAAGAGAGGGTGCTGTTTTCCTCCATCCCTGTCCTCAATCATCACAGGTGGTCTCTCAGTAAAAAAAGCAAGTTAGAACGAATCCCTTTCTACTACTCCTGAAAAAATACTACTCCTTGTATGAAAGAATTGCTCCTAAACAGAGAAGAAGTCAAATAACCCACTAGTTTTTAGTTTAGTTAACCCTCCAGCTGTTAGTTTTGCCACTTCTGGCAGAAGTGGCAAAACTCATAGTCAGATTGGGCAGCAGGAGCTTCTGTGAAGGGAAATTAGTCAAAACCAATAGGGTTGATTCTGGTGATTTTTATACTTTCTATAAAAAAGCAAGCCCCACAAATGCCAGCATCCCCAAACTACTTCTAATAAAGCAACCACAAAGTGTGCATGGAAAGTAGGATTGACTTGTTCACACACATAAACTTGTTCACGCACATACTTATGACACATCTCTCAGACTCAAATGGTGCAAACTAAATCAACAAAACACTACAACCATTTGGAAGCAAAGCAGCAAACAGATTAGTAGCTGGAGAAACTGGAAAGAAGGTTTGAGGTAGTAAAGTGTTCTATTAAAACAATATGAAAATTAATGAGGAATTGAGATAAGATAATGGTTGTAGAAATATGAATGATGGAAGAGGTATTTTTAAAAGCCACTATAAGTAGCCCTGCTATATTCAGTAACTTAGTTCTCAGTGCATGTTTCTTTTGTTATGGGTCGAGGTGAAATTGTATGTTATGATAAAACTCATCCAGAATATAGTTGGGCTCTATTTCCCATGAATGCAAAAAAAGTAATTTGGAAATTAAGAAATAGAAGAAAAAGAAGCAATAATGGTTTTCCTTTCCCAGGGGCTTAACATAATGAAAAACTGGTGGGTTATTTGTTGTCCAAACAAACACAAACTAGAAGCAGAAAACCCCAAAATGAAACAAATATAATCACTATGAAATTAATGGACTACTCATACCATTTCTCCATTCTGATAGATCTTTGTTGGAGTATAATTGCTTCACAGTACTGTGTTACTTTCTGTTGCACAACAAAGCGAACCAGCCATATGCATGTACGTGTCCCCATATCCCCTCCCACTTGAGCCTCCCTTCCCTCCTTCCTATCCGACACCTCTAGGTCATCGCAAAGCACCGAGCCAATCTCCCTGTGCTATGCTGCTACTTTCCACCACCCAACTATTTTACATTCGGTAGTGTATATATGTCAATGCTACTCTCACTTCGCCCCATCTTCGCCCTCCCACCCCATGTCCTCAAGTCCATTTTCTATGTCTACCTCTTTATTCCTGCCCTGCAACTAGGTTCATCAGTATCATTTTTTTTTTTTTTAGATTCCATATATATGCGTTAGCATACGGTATTTGTTTTTCTCTTTCTGACTTACTTCACTCTGTATGACAGACTCTAGGTCCATCCACCTCACTACAAATAACTCAATTTTGTTTCTTTTTATGGCTGAGTAATATTCCATTGTATATATGTGCCACATCTTCTTTATCCATTCATCTGTCGATGGACATTTAGGTTGGTTCCATGTCCTGGCTATTGTAAATAGAGCTGCAATGAACATTGTGGTACATGACTCTTTTTGAATTATGGTTTTCTCAGGGTATATGCCCAGTAGTGGGATTACTGGGTCATATGGTAGTTCTATGTTTAGTTTTTTAAGGAACCTCCATACTGTTTTCTATAGTGGTTGTATCAGTTTACATTCCCACCAACAGTGCAGGAGGGTTCCCTTTTCACCACACCCTTTCCAGCATTTATTGATTCTAGATATTTTGATAATGGCCATTCTGACCTGTGTGAGGTGATACCTCATTGTAGTTTTGATTTGCATTTCTCTAATAATTAGTGATGTTGAGCATTTTTTCACGTGCCTCTTGGCCATTTGTATGTCTTCCTTGGTGAAATGTCTATTTAGGTCTTCTGCCCATTTTTTAACTGGGTTTTTTATTTTTTTGATACTGAGTTCCATGAGCTGTCTGTATATTCTGGAGATTAATCCTTTGCTATTTCATTTGCAAATATTTTCTCCCATTCTGTGGGTTGTCTTTTTGTCTTGCTTATGGTTTCCTTTGCTGTGCAAAAGCTTTTACGTTTAATTAAGTCCCATTTGTTTACTTTTGTTTTTATTTCCATTACTCTAGGAGGTGGGTCAAAAAAGATCTTGCTGGGCTTCCCTGGTGGCGCAGTGGTTGAGAATCTGCCTGCCAATGCAGGGGACACGGGTTCGAGCCCTGGTCTGGGAAGATCCCACATGCCGTGGAGCAACTGGGCCCGTGAGCCACAATTACTGAGCCTGCGCGTTTGGAGCCTGTGCTCCGCAACAAGAGAGGCCACTATAGTGAGAGGCCCGCGCACTGCGATGAAGAGTGGCCCCCACTTGCCACAACTAGAGAAAGCCCTCGCACAGAAACGAAGACCCAACACAGCCATAAATAAATAAATAAATAAATTTAAAAAAAAAAAAAAAGATCTTGCTGTGGCTTATGTCAAAGAGTGTTTTTCCTATGTTTTCCTCTAAGAGTTTTATAGTGTCTGGTCTTACATTTAAGTCTTTAATCCATTTGGAGTTTTTTTTGTGTGTATGGTGTTAGGTAGTGTCCTAATTTCATTCTTTTACATGTAGCTGTCTAGTTTTCCCAGCACCACTTATTGAAGAGGCTGTCTTTTCTCCATTGTATGTTCTCACCTCCTTTGTCATAAATTAGGTGTCCATATGTGTGTGGGTTTATCTCTGGGCATTCTATCCTGTACCATTGATCTATATTTCTGTTTTTGTGCCAGTACCATATGGTCTTGATTACTGTAGTTTTGTGGTATAGTTTGAAGTCAGGGAGCCTGATTCCTCCAACTCCGTTTTTCTTTCTCAAGATTACTTTGGCTATTCGGGGTCTTTTGTGTATCCATATGAATTGTAAAATTTTTTGTTTTAATTCTGTGAAGAATGCCATTGGTAGTTAGATAGGGATTGCACTGAATCTGTAGATTGCTTTGGGTAGTAGAGTCATTTTCACAATATTGATTCTTCCAATCTAAGAACATGGTATATTTCTCCATCTGTTTATGTCATCTTTGATTTCTTTCATCAGTGTTTTATAGTTTTCTGAGTACAAGTCTTTCACCTCCTTAGGCAGGTTTATTCCTAGGTATTTTATTCTTTTTGTTGCAATGGTAAATGGGATTGTTTCCTTAATTTCTCTTTCTGATTTTTCATTGTTGGTGTATAGGAATGCCAGAGATTTCTGTGCATTAATTTTGTATCCTGCAACCTTACCAAATTCATTGATTAGTTCTACTAGTTTTCTGGTGGCATCTTTAGGATTTTCTATGTATAGTATCATGTCATCTGCAAACAGTGACAGTTTTACTTCTTCTTTTCCAATTTGTATTCCTTTTATTTCTTTTTCTTCTCTGACTGCTGTGGCTAGGACTTTAAAACTATGTTGAATAAGAGTGGTGAGAGTGGACATCCTTGTCTTGTTCCTGACCTTAGTGGAAATGCTTTCAGTTTTTCACCATTGAGTATGATGCTTGCTGTGGGTTAGTCATATATGGGCTTCATTATGTTGAGGTAGGTTACCTCTATGCCCATATCCTGGAGACTTTTTATCATAAATGGGTGTTGAATTTTGTCAAAAGGCTTTTCTGCATCTATTGAGATGATCATATGGTTTTTACTCCTTAATTTGTTAATGTGGTGTATCATATTGATTGATTTGTATATTTTGAAGAATCCTTGCATCCCTGGAAAAAATCCCACTTGATCATGGTGCATCATCCTTTTAATGTGCTATTGGATTCTGTTTGCTAGTATTTTGTTCAGGATTTTTGCATCCAAATTCATCAGTGATATTGGTCTATAATTTTCTTTTTTTGTGATATCTTTTTCTGCTTTTGGAATCAGGGTAATGGTGGCTTTCTAGAATGAATCTGCAATTTTTTGGAAGAGCTTGAGAAGGATCGGTGTCAGCTCTTCTCTAAATGTTTGATAGAATTCGTCTGTGAAGCCATCTGGTCCTGGACTTTTGTTTGTTGGAAGATTTTTAATTACAGTTTCAATTTCATTATTTATGATAGGTCTGTTTATATTTTCTAATTCTTCCTGGTTCAGTCTTGGAAAATTGTACCTTTCCAAGAATTTGTCCATTTCTTCGTGGTTGTCCATTTTATTGGCATATAGTTGTTGGTAGTAGTCTCTTATAATCCTTTGTATTTCTGCAGTGTCAGTTGTGACTTCTCCTTTTTCATTTCTAATTTTATTGCTTTGCATCCTCTTCCTTTTTTTCTTGATGAGTCTGGCTGAGGGTTTATCAATTTTGTTTATCTTCTCAAAGAACCAGCTTTTAGTTTTATTGATCTTTACTACTGTTTTCTTCGTTTCTATTTCATTTATTTCTGCTCTGATCGTTATGATTTCTTTCCTTCTACTGACTTTGAGTTTTCTTTGTTCTTCTTTTTCTAGTTGTTTTAAGTGTAGGGTCAGATTGCTTATTTGATTTTTCTTGTTTCTTGAGGTGAGATTGTATTGCTATAAACTTCCTTCTTAGAACTGCTTTTGCTACATCCCATAGGTTTTGGGTTATCATGTTTTCATTGTCATTTGTTTCTATGTATTTTTTTATTTCTTCTTTGATTTCTTCAGTGATCTCTTGGTTATTTAGTAGCGCACTGTTTAGCCTCCATACATTTGTGCTTTTTACATTTTTTTCCTGTAACTGATTTCCAATCTCATAGTGTTGTGGTCAGAAAAGATACTTGATACAATTTCAATTTTCTTAAATTTTCCAAGGCTTGATTTGTGACCAAAAATGTGATCTATCCTGGAGAATGTTCCATGTGCACTTGAGAAGAAAGTGTATTCTGCCACTTCTGGGTGGAATGTTCTACAAATATCAATTAGATCTGGTCTATTGTGTCATTTAAAGCTTGTGTTTCCTTATGTATTTTCTGTTTGTATGATCTGGCCATTGGTGTAAGTGGGGTGTTACTATTATTCTGTTATTGTCAATTTCCCCTTTCATGGTTGTTAGCATTTGCCTTATGTATTGAGGTGCTCCTATGTTGGGTGCATAAACATTTATAATTGTTATTTCTTCTTCTTGGATTCATCCTTTTATCATTATGCAGTGTCCCCCCTTACCTCTTGTAACAGTCTTTATTTTAAAGTCTATTTTATCTCATATGAGTATTGCTACTCCAGCTTTCTTTTGTTTTCCATTTGCATGGAATATCTTTTTCCATCCCCTCACTTTCAGTCTGTATGTGTCCCTAGGTCTGAAGTGGGTCTCTTGTAGACAGCATATATATGGGTCTTGTTTTTGTATCCATTCAGCCAGCCTGTGTCTTTTGTTTGGGGCATTTAATCCATTTACATTCAAGGTTATTATCAATATGTATGTTCCTATTACCATTTTCCTAATTGTTTGGGGTTTGTTTTAGTGGGTCTTTTTCTTCTCTTTTGTTTCCCGCTTAGAGAAGTTTCCTTAGCATTTGTTGTAAAGCTGGTTTGGTGTGCTGAATTCTCTTAGCTTTGGCTTGTCTGAAAAGATTTTGACTTCTCCATCGAATCTGAACGAGATCCTTGCTGGGTAGAGTAATCTTGGTTGTAGGTTTTTCTCTTTCATCACTTTAAGTATATCCTGCCACTCTCTTCTGGCTTGCAGAGTTTCTGCTGAAAAATCAGCTGATAACCTTATGAGGATTCCTTTGTATGTTATTTTTTGTTTTTCCCTTGCTGCTTTTAATATTTTTTCTTTGAATTTAATTTTTGTTAGTTTGATTAATATGTGTCTTGGTGTGTTTTTCCTAGGGTTTATTCTGTATGGGACTCTCTGTGCTTCCTGGACTTGAGTGACTATTTCATTTCCCATGTTAGGGAAGTTTTCAACTATAATCTCTTCAAGTATTTTCTCAGACCCTTTCGTTTTCTCTTCTTCTTCTGGGACCCCTATAATTTGAATGTTGGTGCGTTTAGTGTTGTCCCAGAGGTCTCTGAGATTGTCTTCAATTCTTTTCATTGTTTTTTCTTTATTCTGCTCCTCGACAGTTTTTTCCACCACTTTGTCTTCCAGCTCACTTATTCGTTCTTCTGCCTCAGTTATTCTGTTATTCATTACTTCTACTGTATTTTTCATTTCAGTTATTGTCTTGTTCATCTCTGTTTGTTTGTTCTTTAGTTCTTCTAGATCTTTGTTAAACATTTCGTGTATTTTCTCAATCTGTGCCTCCATTTTATTTCCGAAATTCTGGATCATCTTTACTATCATTACTCTGAATTCTTTTTCCTGAAGATTGCCTACTTCCTCTTCATTTATTTGGTCTTGTAGGTTTTTACCTTGCTCCTTCATCTGTGACATATTTTTCTGCTGTCTCATTTTTTTTTTTTTTAATTGTTTTTATGAGTGGCATCGTGTTCCTGTCTTACTGGTAGTTGTTTGGCCTGAGGCTTCCAACACTAGAGTTTGTAGGCTATTGGGTAGAGCTGGGTCTTGGTGCTGAGATGAGGAACTCTGTGAGACTTCATGCTGATGAGTGTTCTCTGGGGTCTGAGGTTCTCTGTTTGTCCGATTGTTTGGACTCAGAGCTCCCACCTCTGGAGCTTTGGCCTGACCCCAGGCTCGTGAACCAAGATCCCACAAGCTGCCTGGGGTGGCAAAAAATTTAAAAAAAAGAACAAAGTAGAAATAAAATTAGACTAGGAAACTAACAGATATGTTAGGAAGAATATAAAAATTAAAATATAGATGAATCAACAACTGGAATGTACATCAGTACCACAATAGTAGGAAAGAGGAGGAGGGAAAAGAAAAAAAAAAAAAAGTGGGGAAAAGGCCTTGGCTGTGGAGCGCGGGGCCTAAGTAAGGGTGAGGTTTGAGCAGTGGGTGGGGCCAATTTTTAGGACCCACAGGGCTGGCAAAGGCCCTGGGAGCTGTGGGGGGTGGGGCTTAGGCTCAAGGAACAGAAGGTACCCAGGTGTGCCCCCCACCCCTGGTCTCAGAGGGCAGGGGACCTCACCTGGGAGCCCAGCAGGCTTCCTGGGCTCGAGTAGGCAGGGTAAATGCCCTCCCCTCCTCTCCTGCTCCTCCAGTCTGGGAGGGCCCCTCCCACCTGCCTCTCCTGATCTCCCCATCCTCCCTCCTATGCCCCCAAGGAACTACAGGGCCTGGAGGGGGCTTTGGAGGACAAGGGATCAGTCTGGGAGCTCAGCAGTTTCCCTGGGCCTGAGTGGGCAGGGCAATCGCCCTCCACTCCTCTCCTGCTCCTCCAGGGCCCCTCCAACCTGCCTCTCCTGATCTCCTGGCCTCCCTCCTATGCCCCCAGGACCCACGTGGCCTGGATGGGGCTTTGGAGGGGGGGTACTGGCTTGGGAGCTCAGCAGGCTCCCCGGCCTGAGTGGGCCAGGCAATCACCCTCTGCTCCTCTCCCGCTTTTCCTGGAGAGTCCCTCCTGCCTGCCTCTCCTGATCTCCCTGGCCTCAGGGGTGCTGATCTTGTCTGGCCTCCACTTCTCCTCCCCCCTCAGTCCCCCTACATCCTACTGGTTCACTTTGGGGTTCCTCTCATCTCCTTGGGTGTCAGAGTTCCCCACCAGCAGCCAGCAGGAGCCCTAGTTGTGGTGAGATGTTAACTCCACGTCTTCCCACTCCACCATCTTTACTCCACCTTTCAAGATTTTATTAAATCAATCTGAAAGAAAAGTTTCTGTGTTTATTTGTTTCATTCTCCTTGCATGTACTAAAATGTGGAATTCAGAAGAGAAAGAATGATTATGCAATTCATGAAAACAAGTAGGCCTGCTGCTTTTTACCTGCCAAATGGTAGTCCTTAATCGCCGTTCAAGTGCAAAAAAGAAAAAAATACGCTTAAAACACGGATTATACTTTTATTATCAATGAATAGAGATCTTCATTTGATATTTGCTATTATCAAAGCAATAGTTTTTTATAATTTTGATTCTGTATGTACATCCATTGAATATGCATTTGGTCGATCTTGAGTCATTGCTGTTACTCTATCAAGTATCAGTAGACATAATGAAAGATGCTTCAAGTAATGCTTGACATTGAAATACTCAGTTATTCTTTATTTATTGAAAAAAACTTTTGAAGTGGCGTTTTCAATCTGCAATTGCATTATTCATTTCTTAAGTTCCCCATTACCACCCTCATATAACTTTCCATGAGTTTTCAGATACCATGAGAGCCCTCATCTAACTCTCCAGCTCCAGAGTATCTGTTTGCCCAGTCACAGAACATGACCCAGGCCCAGCAAGGATGACCTGTAGGATCTGTGGACCCTGTTTTACATTATAATTGATCTCCTAATGCAACCAAAAGTGCTAAAATACAACAAAGAATTGTTTCAGTAGAAAATCTCTTATCTAAATGTCTACAAAGACTAAACTTTGCCAAAATCTTTGGATATGGATACAATCAACATTAACAGGTTAGGATTTTAATAGTTTTTGAAGTGAGTTAGAATGCTTCAAATATCTTAGGAAATAAGTTTTCCAAAAACAAGCAGCCAGGACAAGCCCTTTAAAATTGATCTGGCAGACCAATTTATTCAAATTTCAGGGGACACTAAAATGAAAAGGTGCTCAACTTCATTTGTCATAAGGACAGAAAATACTAAGTGTTGACACACATCTGGAGTAACAAGAACTTCCATACAATGCTCACACTCTTTGGAATACTGTAAATCTATTTTTAAAAAACAACTAAATATATGAATACCATATGACACAATTCCATTCCTAGGTATGTACCCAAGAGAAATGTATATGCTTATAAATGTATAATTCATAATATCTGAAAACTGGATAAATACGTAGCTACAGAAATCGTGGTTTACTCACAAAATGACATACTATTTAACAAAGAGAATGAAAGATTACAACTTCATGAAAAAATTTAGATGAGCATCACACAGCATGGAGTAAAAGAAGCCACTGAGAAAAGTATCTATGATACAATTTATATTTAAAAAGTAGGTAAAAAATATCTATGCTGCTGGAAGTCAGTAAAACAGCTCTCCTTGAGTCAGTAGTGAATGGAAGGGGACTTCTGGATGTTGGTAATGATTTAATTCTTATTTCTATCTGGTTGCACTGGTGTGTTCATTTTGCAAAAATTTAATTTGTATACTTATAGTATGTGCATTTTTCTGTATACATATATCATTTACCATTAAAAAAATTTAAAATTCTAAAATAAAATGTTTTTAGGGCTGTTATAATAGTAAAGTACCCAAAGACTGCTTATTTAATATTAGGGTTAAAATTAGATTTCAAACCTTTGGAATTTTTGTCTCTATAACTACCAGGGAGTGTTAAAACAAACATATCTTGGTAGCCATTCCAAACATTCACTTCTTTGTTGAAAATTAATAAGCATGACATGGAAAAACCAAAAACATGGAAAACTGTGTTTAAAGAGAAGCAGAACTGATGAATGGTAGCCTAGGGCCAGGCATATTGGAGACCTGCGGTACACGTTATCTCTTCTTAATAAGGTGAACCTGGGAGATCTTGCTGGAAGGGAGAAAGTCATAAAAGTTGGACTGACTCTCCAGGTGGATTTGGAATTTAAAATATACTCAAATAAGTATCGGAAAGAGAGTGAGTTCACCTATGTCAAGCAACGCTGTGGATTACAAAAAGATAGGTAATGGGGGACAACACAAAAATAAATGATGTTAGAATAGATTGTACTACTAAATTTTGCTTCTCTCATTCAATGATTTAGGAGTCAGAGAGTTTTACTCATTACTTCCAATTGTACCATAGTTAATAAATCGGGGTTAAGATATTCATATGATTTCAATTTATTTGTCAAACTAGTTCTTTATTCAATCTAAAGCATATAAAATTCTAAATTGTGCATAATTTTGAGTGGAAAGAAAATTATCTGCCACACTAAATATAAAAAGGAGTGTACTAATTATTGTATTTCCAGTAAACTTTTTTTTTTTGATATGGATGTCCTGTTCCAGAATGTTGAAATACAGATATAAATACTAGATGAGCACGAGTACTTCATCTGAAACCAAGAGTTAAGCTTTCATCAGTCTTTATCAGATGCTGGCATTCTCAACATCTCTTTGTCCAAGGATGGAGTTAGGACTAATTAACCCATAAATGACGACTACTCCCTCCCTGAAAGAAATGAAGATTTATAATAAAGATTGAAAAAAAGGCAGTACATCCTAATGTTTAAATTTTCCTTATTTTAGCCCATGAATATACACATAATATAAACATAATTAAAGCAACAGGCAAACAGTCCCGCCTTTCCCAAATAATGAGAAAAGAGGGAACATTTTGACTATAATGTGAAAAGAGGGACTATCATTGGGCTCAATTCTACATAATTACTTAATAGAAAATTGTTATTAAAACACAGAGAATTAAAACATCCTTTTGTACCTAGTCAGTAGCAAAGGAGAATATGTATTTAATAGTTGATTTATAACCTCATTTCACATTTTCCTTTTTACTTGCACCAGTTACTTGAACTATAAGTTCATTTTGTCATAAAGAAATGTGAATATAATCACATCCTAATTACATAGCTTTGGGTTATTTGTACAATTAAGTTATCTGTTACAAAGTTAATGAATGTTAATAATGCAATTCTCTTTGGTGACCTGATTGATATACTAACATTTATTGTGTACTGCAGTCATTAATTGAGGCATACTTATTGAATGAATACTGAATATTCTAATATATATATTTTTCTCCTCCAAATCACAGTCATTTATGACAATTTTGTTTTTAACCAGTCTCTCAATTTTTAAAGTTCTAAGTAAAAATAGAACAGTTAATGCTAACTCGTTTATCTTATTTTATATAAGAACACTTGGACATCAATGTAAACTAGTCTCCCAAGATTTGGGAGAAAATGTGTCCTTTGTCCTAGATAGGGCCAAGCATGGAAAAGGGGATTAGCAAAAATGTGCCTCAAATACTAATGCCCTTGAAATGTGATACAGAGAAAACTGAAAATAATGGAGGAAAACCTTCTTTATGGTACAAGGTAAAAAAAACCAATTATGTGCACACAAAATTAACACTAAGCATTTCAACGACTGAGGAAAGTTTGTTGTCTTTATTTCTTGTGCTTAGATGCTGTCAGCAGTCATAAATCAAGATAAGGTTTAGATCACTGTGTGTTAAATTATATTTATGCCCTTGTAAAGCTGTGCAATATTGTGCCTTGTGTAAGAAATCTTTAAACCACATGTTCTACCAAGTAACTGCTGATGCTTACTTCCAAAATTCGATCTGGTTGCATTAGATACTTTAAACAAGGACCTTTAAAAGAGTCCATTTGAAAAAGACTATCTTTAAGATGCTTATTTGTATATGTCACCACAGATTTACACCTTCTTGTAACAACTTTGAAACTGTTATCCTATTTCTTCCAATGCCTTTTGATACCTAAGACTTCCATACTTAATTTTAGAACATACTCGGCAAAGTACAACATATTGTGCTAAGAAAAAAAAAATGCCTAGCATTGGTAGAACTGGAACTGACATATTAAAGTTGTGTCAAGACATGAAGTAAAGTTGAAAGCTGTAGTAATTATAACATAAAAGTTTTTTTCATCCAAAGTATCCACATAATTGAAGCAAATGTGAATTCTGCTTGTGAGAATTATCTCATTTTTCGACTTCAGTTAGCTGGTATAAAAATAAATAATGACATTTTATGTCCCCAAGCAATTAATACCTAAGCATAAATAATATACTAGTATTGATTTTTATGGCCTTCTGTTTAGCACTGAAAATGCATGCCACTTAAATGGTTAAAAAGTATATTAATATAGAGTTGTAGCTATCGTTTTTATTTCTTAAAGTTCAAAATGTATCTTAAACTAATTCATTGTGAGTGTTGAGCACATAACAGTCCACCTCATTGACTATTTCTTCTCTTACACACTTAGCATAAGAAGAGTAAGTGAAAACATATATACTCCCTTAGATATTATCTTTCTGGAATTGAATAAGGAATGGTTTTAAAGCAACCCTTACCCCCTCAAACACAGCAGCATTGTCTGTACAAGCTTACACCCAAGAATATTCCAAGAGTTCCAGCATTTCTGGAATTCTCTTACTTTTTTCATATTTATATTTATTTTATATGCAATTATAACTCAGCAAAAAGAATTCTGCCTCTTGCTAACTTCACTCACAAAATACTAATGAAGTTTTTGCAAATGTCAAAACATATTCTTCATTTTTTATGAAGGTAAATCTAAAAAAAATGGATGATTTTTAATTGGCTATATTCATATCATCAGATTATCACTACATTAAGCAAATAAATGATAAGAATTTATAAAAATGAGACAAAATTCTTTCACTAGACCAATGGCATTACTGTCATTCTGGCAAAATGACTACAAACTATTGTTCAGAATATTCTGTGTATATATCAACATAGCTTTGCCTTAAAATGACATGCCTAGTTTTGAGTGGAAATTTCTTAGAACGAGAAAAAAAAGTTTGTGTTGGTTTCAATTTTAATTACTTTTCCAGCTTAGCTTAAGATGTTTATTCTTATTTCTTAGAAAACTACTACTTAGACAAACATTGTCTTTAGGCTTATGGAAAGTATTGTAAAAATTAATAAACAGAAACCTCAATTAAACGGTGTTGGGACACCAGAAAGGGGAACTCTCATATCCTGTGACAACAGCCAAGCCCAACATGAAGAAAGACTACCTTTCTTTCCTGACAAGGATTCAGCCAATGAAAAGCCATAGACTCTGTTTACCATAGCCCTCCAACTTCCTTTTCCCCTCTGTAAAATGACCTCCTTCCCTTCCCCTGCAGGGACACACAAGTGGCTCACCATGGTTGCAGACCCTGAATTGCGACTCTCTGCTAATCCCAAATAAACCCATCTTTGCTGGAGAAATAACTGGCAGTCTATTTGTTTCAGGTCAACAGTGTATATGTTCAACTTGAAACTTTAACTTGACATGAGTGGAAAAGTCTGAGTATAAGAAAATTACATAAAATGTGTGAAAGGAACTCTTGGATTAAGCGATTTATGCAACTTTAATGTATAAGAAAAAACAAATTATTTTTAACCTATATATATACTTCAGAAAAGAAATTGTTATGATTGTTTTCATTGAGCTTGATACCAGATAGTCTCTTATAAGGTAGCCAATAACAATGAGAAGGATATCCTAATTATGAACACTTGGCAAGATATTTTGTGAAAATACATTAGAATTTAATACATAATCCTGAAGCCTCTTTCTCATCTTGCCTGAATTCAGTTCCACAACTTTCCAGTGTTACAGAGGTGAACTCCCCTCGTGAAGATAATGCCCTGTGAGCTTAGGCCACAATTTGATAGCAAACTGTTTAAAAGACAAGATGAAAAATTGGAGATATAGCAAAGCAAATTTAATCCACAGAGGCAAAGTAATAAATTCAATCCTAGAGGAGATTTTATAGATATGATGAACAGTGAACAATTAAGAAAACCACTTTTAGGAATTGTTTTTGGTCATTGCCCCTTTTTAATACTGAAAACAAGATGAGGTAGAAACTTAAATGTGTGTTACCATGATGTGCTATCAATCTCTCCTCAGACTATATTCATTAGATAATTTCCCACTCCCCAACAGTAAAACAAATATAAACATCAAAATAATACTTAAAACTCATACAGTTCAGGCTTCCCTGGTGGCGCAGTGGTTGAGAATCTGCCTGCCAATGCAGGGGACACGGGTTCGAGCCCTGGTCTGGGAAGATCCCACATGCCGCGGAGCAACTAGGCCCATGAGCCACAACTACTGAGCCTGCGCGTCTGGAGCCTGTGCTCCGCAACAAGAGAGGCCGCGACAGTGAGAGGCCCGTGCATCGCGATGAAGAGTGGCCCCCGCTTGCCGCAACTAGAGAAAGCCCTCGCACAGAAACGAAGACCCAACACAGCCAAAAATAAATAATAAACAAATAATAAATAAAAATTTAAAAAAATGATTAAAACACATTTGGGGATAAATATAGACAATTAATTATAAAAAAAAAAACTCATACAGTTCAGCTCAGTGTTTTTTTTTTTTTTTTTTTTTAAACACTAGCCCCGTTAAGTTTTTTTTTTTTTTTTTTTTTTAATTTTATAGCTACTTTATTTATTTTTTTTTTATTTTTGGCTGTGTTGGGTCTTCGGTTCATGCGAGGGCTTTCTCTGGTTACGGCAAGTGGGGGCCACTCTTCATCGCGGTGCGGGGACCGCTCTTCATCGCGGTGCGCGGGCCTTTCACTATCGCGGCCCCTCCCGTTGCGGGGCACAGGCTCCAGACGCGCAGGCTCAGCAGTTGTGGCTCACGGGCCCAGCTGCTCCGTGGCATGTGGGATCCTCCCAGACCAGGGCTCGAACCCGTGTCCCCTGCATTAGCAGGCAGATTCTCAACCACTGCGCCACCAGGGAAGCCCCTGGCTCAGTGTTTTTATAGCTCTCTGTTTTAATATGACGGTTTCATCATTCACTAATGAAATTTAGCACTGAATGAATTCAAAAAGAATTTGAGAGATAGACAGAAAAATATAAATATATGTCTACAATTATAAATGTTTATATTCAACATAAGAATTAAACATAAGAATTAAACATAAGAACATGAGAATAAGTGGTTCCGAGTCAAACAATAACTAATATTTATAGAGTGTGAGATAAGTATGAGTTATCCTCTTTTTTATAGATATGGATGTTGTATCCCAGAGTTGTTAAGCAACTTTCTCTACATTACATGGGCTCTAAGTGACGAAGCATATATTCAGCCTAGATATGGCTCCAAAGCTTATGTTCTTTCCACCAAGTAGTCTGTTAAATTATATGCCAAATCTTGATTTTCAAAAATTAATAGAAATTTGAAATGAAATATATTTTATTTATGCTTTATTTTGACAAGATTTTATTATAACCATAAATAGTAAAGTGGACAAAATTATTGGAAAGTATGAAAAATTCATATCTGAGAAATAATATAGAAATCCATTTTCTCAAACTGTATCTATATGGATAAATTCAAGTAGCTAATCAAAAAATTCAATATTTATGTATACATCTACATCTATGTCTACATCTCTATCTCTGTCTATACCTCTATCTATATATATATCTATCCAGTGAATTTAATAAGTATAACTACTCTTCAAACTGTAGCACTATTCACACAATGCAAATTGGAGTATGCAAAGTGAAAACAGAGTAGGGCATGTATGTATTTGTAATGTATGTATGTCTGTGAAAGAGAGAGCAGAGAGAGAATATGTTAGTATAAGTAAGTGTGTAAACATTTTTCTGAAATCTATCCCTCTCTCTATCTCTATTTGAATGTGTTATTTCTAGTTCTGTAATATACTGATTGTATACTGTATATTACTGTATACAATCTGTATATAATACTGTATTATATACTGATTGGATACTGTATTACATTGGATGTTTAAACCAATGACAAAGTTACTGACTTTGTTCAAACAATTAAGCTGGCTATGGTGCATACAGGAGTATCACAGGCAATATTTTGGTTCCATCACAGTGCATTGATATGGTGAAGATGTTCTAAATTCATTATTTTAATGTTAAGTCAATTTTATATATGGAAACCATAAAACTAGTTAGAGTTTTGCAACGTATCAGGCATATGGATCTATATTTCTTTGTTGTGTGTTGGGATGAGAAAGTACAAGTTGCCAAAGCACAGAAATCATTCACCAATCTCATTGAGAAAAGACAATTTCAATGATAATTTACTTAGACATCTGAAGAGATGTGAGAGATGTTAATAATATTTAGCACTGAATTTATTTATTGTTGATTTTTGTTATGGAGATTTTTACTTTATTAAAAAGAAATATATTTTAGAAAAGAGAGACCAAACTATATATATTAATTGCCTAAAAATATGCTCAAGTATTTCTTCAGAAATTCATTTGGATACATAGTGGGTGGCTCCCCTTTCTTGCTTTGGAAAATTTTAACACTTTGAGATGTGAATTTATGTCTGATTTGTTTTTTTTTCAGGAGTTCCTGAAAATTACCCTGTCTTGATTTGAGACTTTGTTTACTGACAAAAATAATGAAAGGAACAAAATTTGACTCATTACCTTTTTTCTTAAGGACAAAGTAACTTCACAAACATGTTCACTTTTGTAAAACAAAGTTACTATGTCTTTTAAAATTAATTTTCATAATTAAGGAACTTTAATAAGAATCCAAGGCTACATTTCTCTTTGGATCTAATTAAAACAGTATTTTATACAGTTGTGCCTGAATTTCTTTTCTCAGCCAGCTAAACAGAAAAAAAAAAATTAAATTGCCCCCAATGTGGCTTTGCAAAGAGCTTCAGCAAATTTAATTAACCTACCTTGAGTCTCCTTAAATTCAGTATAAGGCAACATGGGTCAGCAGGAAAAAGGGCAAAACCATGAAGTGATCTCTGAAAGGCTGGGGTCCATTTTAATAGAGGAAGTTGACAAATGAAAATAAAAACCTCTGTCTTGCTTTGGAAATGTAAATTAATCCTTTCGAACTGTTAATCACTCAGGTTTCATGGTTCAGAAGTTATGGAAGTCCCTAGAAATGTAGGGTCACTTAAATGATTTGTAAAGGTGAAGGAGTCCTCAAATTATGCACAACGTTTGTACTTAATTATTATCAATAGAGCACATCATTTTTCTTGCATTAGCAAGAAAATGACTTCCCCCTTCCTACAAATAATAAATTCCTACCTTTACTTGTATACCCACCTGAAATGGTACCTCCTTTCAAAATATTCCTTGACAGTCACATACAGCTTTTTGATTTTTCCTCTTCTCTGTATCCCAAAATACTGATTTCTGCTATGTAAAGTATGGCATTGAAACTATTTGTTTACATGTGTCTTTGATGGAAAGGCATTGATGCAAAAAGGTTTTTTCCCACTTGCATGCCTCATTTTAATTATTTTATTAACTTATTTTTTTTCTAAAGAAGAGAAACTCACTAAAATTATCCCGCTTAAAGGGTTCTTATTTTAAGGTATCATTTGGGTCCTCAACAGTAATATGGTTCTATGTCTGTCTGGGATTGTTTTTTTGATTTCTTGGTCAACAATGAGACTCAGAGCCTCTGTTTCTACCTCTGTTTCTGTCTCTGGGAACAGCGTATAATGGTGAAGAATAAGTATGAAGTAAGCCAGACAGAGAAAGGCAAATATCATATGATATCACTTATGATACAAATGAACTTATTTACAAAATAGAAATAGACTCACAGACATAGAAAACAAACTTATGGTTACCAAAGTGGGTAGTGGGGAGGGGGGAGATAAATTAGGAGTTTGAGATTAAAATATACACACTACTATATATAAAATAGATAACCACCAAGGACCTAAGGTAGAGCGTGGGAACTCTACTCAATATCTTGTAATAGCCTATAATGAAAGAGAATATAAAAAAAGAATACATATATATTTATATATGTATAACTGAATCACTTTGCTGTACACCTAAACTAACACAACTATATTTCAATGAAAATTAAAAATAAAGTAAAATAGAATGACAAATATGGGGAAAAAAAGAATAAGTGTGGGACCATGCAGACCTATTTTGTTGTTAACTCAGTACTAGCATTTGTTAGCTGTGTAACCACAAGCAAGTTACTTAAGTATGCTGAGCCCTGGATTTCTCATCTATAAAATGAAGATTAATAATGCCTACTCCTCAGGGTGGTTTGGAGGGTTAGATGTATATGGAGTGTGTGTGTGTATTGACATATATTTTTCAATAAATTATAGCCACTGACCACACATCTTTCTCCCTAGTGATTCCCAATTGTGAGTATTTGGGAATTTCCTGTAAGTCAACAGATTTTATAGAAAATAATATATTACTGTATGCAGAAAAGGTGGGATACTTTAACTTCAAAAATGACTTATTTTAACACAAATATTTTCTATAGTCGGGGACAGAGTACTCTTTATGTTTGACCAAGAATTTAGATAGTCTCTTTTTCCTTTCTTTAGGCAACCAATTGTTCTTTTGCCTCCCAACAACCCTCCTCACTCTAAATGTCTTTACTCTCAGATGGAGATATACAGATATGATGCAAAAAGATTCTAAATGCAAATGATCAAATCAACACTCTTATAAAAGAAGAAAGGCAAGAGTTAACCACAATCCATTTCAAAAACACTGAATATTAATTTGTTATTAATTTGTCATGCTAGTTGAATATATTTGTCCTTCATATTCAGCCATTCTGAATTACTTTTCCCATTGTAAATATACAATTTAGGAAAAAGATTCCCTCTAAGTTTTAAATAATATTTGGATTAAACATTGCTAGTTTATAATTTTAGTCATGATAGTAGATTCTAGAGTAGAATGGCCACTGTTATTTATTTCTAGGGATGGTATCTATACGCCCACTGCAGCGGCCTGCTCTGTACTCAGTTTGTGGGTCTCTGTGCAGTTATGTTATGCTGAGGATCTTGCTGCGTCTTTTGAGAGCAAGCATAACATATTATTGGGATCCCTTTCCTATCCATTTTACAGGACACTACAGTCCTTAATATTTCCCATGAGAAAGGAAGCTTAGATCTTCTTTCCAAAGTTATACAGATTTCTAGTACATGCAATTATCTTTATATACCACAGTTTACAGCCACATTTCCTCCCAAGATTAAAAGAGGAGTATTGAATTCACATCTATAAAAGCCATCTTATGTCACATTAAGAATGTACATGGAAATCATCTCTTGTTCTTTTTTCCCCCCTAAATCCCTAAGGTGTTCCACATAAAAAGAGTAAACCAGAAAACTAAACATAAGAAAGAAACTTCATGCATGTTGAGGTTCTTCATAAGAATCACAGAAGGTGCTTGTTAGAAAAGCACCTCACTGTCCTCACCCATAAAGAATAAGAATTGGTAGGATGCGGCCATGTAGCTGAAAAAACACTTCCGCTGATTGGAAGGACTGTTAAATTTTTAAAGCCACTGTTCTTTCCAATAGCACTGATGACTAAACACATTTGAATGTGGTTCAAGGTACAGTATTTTTTTAGTCACTCCAAGTTACAGCAGATCTCCAGAGCATGGGCATACATGTATGTGACTTTATGTGTATGTTTTGAGGAAGGGAGTAAGTGGTGCTTATCCAACATGGAGTCATAGCATGAACAGAATGTTCATTAAGGTACGAAAATATCAGGTGATTATTCTAATGTAGAGGGAAAAAAAATCTTAGCCCTCCTGAACACCAACTCTGCTTGATTTAGTAGTATGGTCTGGATTCAGATTTATAATTGCATTGATAAGGCACAATAGGCTGTACTCAGCACCAAAGATAGTTATCGAAAAGACAGGATAGAAGACAGGAAACATCACGGCACATCCTGAAGTGTCACAACAGGAGTCTCCTGAAACCTGAGCCCATTTTGTGACGCTCAAGTCAATCGGGATTTGGGGTGTGCTTGGTCATGAGAAATGGGGTTGAGTGTGTGTTTACAATTCCAACACAGGGCCCTGGAACCCCTTTAGTGTTTAAACCTGTTTAGTCATGTAGCCCCACAGGTGTCCATGATGGGCCCTTAACACAGCCTGCGAAATACAGACAACTCTCCACCCTTTAGGTATCTGGGTCTCATCAGTGCTGGTTCTCAGGACTTAATACACAATCATGACCACCAGATGCAACGTCAGGTGTGTATTCCTTAACTGGAGTTTCACTGATCTTGAATCTGGTATATAGGTGTGCTCCTAATAATTTCTTGGATTCACATTACAAGGTGAATGAACCAAGACTGAAAGCTTATGGTATCCCTGAGTCTAGAGAAAACCTTTAGAACCACCTGTCACCCCTTCCATTCTACCCCAAAGCCAAATGTTTATCTACGTCTTCCCTACTGATAACATAAATACAATATAAAGATAACAAGTCTTCAAAAAGGGAGGTTGAAAATAGTTGCATTTTCTAAAATGGAGAAGGCAGTAAGTCCCGTTTATGTTTTTTAACAAAGAACCTAGAATCTTATGTAATGCCATACATGAATGAACCAACCTTGCTGATAGTGAATTAAACCTACACTTTGTGAAATAAACAGCATCCTTAATAGCCAAGCATTGGTTAATATTATTTTAGAAGTAGTTAAGTCGTGATTCAGCTATCAAAATAAACAGATTTGTGCCATGTGTAACTTTATTTTATTCAACCTGTAAACAAATAAGCAAACAAAAAATAAAAACATATTTATAGAAGCAGTTTATTCAGGGATAGTTAACAGTACTTCCTAAATCACAGCAAATGTACTTAGCTTTTATATTTTTTTGCAAATAATAATTTTCCAGGTTTTCAATATTAAGTGTACCACCTCAGAAGCATAGTGATTTTTAAAAGTAACCTTATCAAATAATAACTTGAATAGTTCATACATTATGGGTGAAGAAAAAAGAACATTCTCTCCAGCTGAACAGTTAATATGTATCTAAATATTCAAGATTCTTAGGGAAGCTGTAGGATTTATTTGGCAATGATTATGTTTTAGCTTTCTAACTTAGTGAAATTCAATCATTTAAATACAACATTTATTTGTTTTCAATCTGATTATTATTATACTATTAGATTTATTTCAAGCCCAGAAATGTAATATCAACTTGATCTTCTTTTTATAGGGAGGAAAGAGATTTGTCCCTGCCAATTTCAGTAGCTCAAATTAATTTCTCGCAGCTGGGAGGGGGAAAGATCTAACGAGAATTTTATTAATTCAGGGTCCAGCCAGATCCAAACTACTTGGGAAGGAAGGGTGGCAGAGTAGATTTAGATGAGATCTTCAGTCCAAAAGTCAGAATTTGAACTCTGACTTAACGACAAATGACTGGTTTTATGGAATTCATTTAACCTCTGAGACCCTCAATTTTCAAGAACCACTATTACTAGATGATCCAATAATCCCAACTTGAAAAATGCCATGTTATACTCAAACAGTGGCATACTTCATGCAGTTCTGAATTGTATGATTTGTGTGTGCTATATGATGCTTTACAAACAGGCAAATGATACTGTTTTATCTATATGTGAGCTTTGAGTGTTCTAGCCAACATGTAATGCCAATCTTATTTGGATATAATAACACTTTAAAAAGGGGGGGTCAGTTTGAAGAATTACAATTTCTTGAATAGAATGATTACTCACAAGCAAAAACTGGAAGTATAAAAATCATCGTTTCATCAGAAAATTTTAGTTTTTATTTTATTAATTCATTACCTACACTCTCTTATGGGAAAAACAAATAGCCACTTTAAAATCATTAACCTTTAAGTTTGTTAGCATCAATCTATATATTTTTCCTTCACGCTCTCAAAGATTTTGCACGAGAGCACTCCCTTATATATATCACTTGCTCAAAAATCCCTGTCTTGGATTTGTTACTAATAAGGCCAATATAAAGCATTTTTTGTGTTTTCCTTTAGTATTTGCTTTACAATTTTGAAAGTTTTCCAGCATGCCAAAAATTGGAAAGAATTATACAATAATCTAAGTACCTACCACTAGATTCAACAATTAAATGCATGTTTCCATATTTGCTCTCTCGTTCCATCCATCCAGCCAGCCAGCCAGCCAGCCATTAATTTATCAATCATCTTGCTAAATAATTTGAAAGTAAGTAGTGTGATACCTCCAGCTCTGTTCTTTCTTAAGATTGTTTTGGCTATTCAGGTTTTTTTGTGTTTCTATACAAATTTTTTATTAATTTTTATTGGAGTATGGTTGTTTTACAATGTTGTGTTAGTTTATACAACTTTTAAAATTGTATAACTTTTAAAGTTATTTGTTCTAGTTCTGTGAAAAATGTCACTGGTATTTTGAAAGGGATTGCATTGAATCTGTAGATTGCCTTGGGTAGTACGGTCATTTTAACAATATTAATTCTTTCAAACCATAAACAAGGTATATCTTTCTATCAGTTTATGTCATCTTCAATTTCTTTCATTAGCATCTTATGGTTTTCAGAGTACAGGTATTTTACCTCCTTAGGTAGGTTTATTCCTAGGCATTTTATTCTTTTTGGTGTGATTATAAATGAGATTGTTTCTTTAATTTCTCTTTCTGATAGTTTGTTTTTAGTGTATTGAAATTCAACAGATTTCTGTATATTAATTTTGTATCCTGAAGCCACTGAATTCATTGATGAGCTGTAGTATTTTCCTGATGCTGTCTTAGGATTTTCTATGTATAGCATGTAATCTGCAAACAGTGACAGTTTTACTTCTTCCTTTCTAATTTGGATTCCTTTTTATTTCTTTTTCTTCTCTGGTTGCTGTGGCTAGGACTTCCTGTACTGAATAAGATGGGCAAGAGTGGGCATCCTTGTCTTGTTCCTGATCTTAGAGGAGATGCTTTCAGGTTTTCACCATTGAGTACGACGTTACCTGTGGGTTTGTTATAAGTGGTCTTTATTATGTTGAGGTATGTTCCCTCTATACTCACTTTCTGGAGAGTTTCTATCATAAATGGATGTTGAATTTTGTTAAAAGCTTTTTCTGCATCTATTGAGATGATCATACATTTTTTATTCTTCAATTTGTTAATGTGATGCACCACACTGATTGATTTGCAGGTATTGAACCGTGCTTGCATCCCTGGGTTAAATCCACTTGATCATGTTATATGATTCTCTCGATGTATTGTTAGACTTGGTTTGCTAATATTTTGTTGAGGATTTTTGCATCTATGTTCATCAGTGA
Source organism: Balaenoptera acutorostrata (assembly GCF_949987535.1). Classification (NCBI taxonomy): domain Eukaryota; kingdom Metazoa; phylum Chordata; class Mammalia; order Artiodactyla; family Balaenopteridae; genus Balaenoptera; species Balaenoptera acutorostrata. The sequence goes on from NC_080076.1 coordinate 12,123,298, forward strand.
TATTGGCCTGTAATCTTTCTTTTTGTGATATTTTTGTCTGGTTTTGGTATCAGGGTGATGCTGGCCTCATAGAAGGAGTTCCGAAGTGTTCCTTCCTCTTCAAAATTTTGGAATAGTTTGAGAAGGATAATAGTTAGGACACATTATAGAAGCTTAATTTTTGGAGTTTCCTATGCCAGAATAAGAAATAAGGAAAGAAGGTATTGCTTCAAACCAAGCCCTGGCACATACTCAACTTTCATCTATTTATGTCAAAAAGGTACATCTTCACAACTCTGTCATAATGAGCTGTGGCAGTCATGGGAACATTTTCAGCTATTGTTTTTATTTTATTCAAAATATACACATGGGCTATTGACATTTGGTGGCTGTGTCAAGTGCTTAAGAACGGGGTAAAGAGGAAGCATCAAAGAGCTTCGAGTCTAAGGGTGGGGAGAAGAGACGGAAATCAACAAAATATGCTTATGCAGATGCTGTGGGAAGTTCATCATTTGGATTTGAGTTTTCATACATGGGTGTATATACAAGTACTGACATTTACAAAATAATAGGAATTAATCCAATTACAAATAAAATTAGGGAATTCTAACTGTGTTTACTAATTGTTGGATATAGAAATTATTAAAGCATTTTCATCTCACTTTCCTGTGAGACTCTTGCTTATCCCCTACTCCTTCCTGAATAGGGAAAATATCAATTTTCTATACTCTTTCTCCAAACTTTCTGAGTTGAAATTCATACCTTTGGTTATGTGATAATTTAGAAAGTTGAAAATATCAATATTGGAAATTCATAATTAATTAGTAATTAATAACTTCAATCATTAACTGAGAGCAAGTTTTGGTTTGAGTGTCACCCAACAAATCTGTGGACGTGCTTGACATTGCTGTACAATCATTTGGGGATTAAAAAAAAAGAAGACATTGACTAAACCCACAGAGAATACATTTCTAAAACATAAATAAGTAATCTAGCCTTCAGAAAACAACATATTCCTATTAGAGTCCAATAGAAGTCAACAATTTCAACAGATTAGTTCCTTTTACTGCTGTAGGAAATGCAAGGGACAATATGTTTATCACCTTTTTTTTTCTCTAGGAATTCAACATCCAATGTCCTAGATACTAACCTATTTTCACGTTTCCCTTGCAGTATATGATTTATTCACGATTTGTACTATCAACCAGAATAGTTATATCACTTTTCAGAATTTTTTCTGATATTGCTCATCTTTCCTTTAAAGGCTGATTCCTTTACAGTATTTGAAACTTTTTTTTTTTGGTTGACATGGTGGTGTTGAACTGCTGCAATCTCAGCAGTGTCTCAGTTAACGATACCCTTCAGCTCAAAAATACTTCATTTCTCTCCTAATCTTTTATGTGGAATTGCACGTTTTTAGCCCCCAAGCCTCTTAGGCAAGAGAAGGAAAAATGCTGTTTCCAACAATGCATTTCAAACATAAGGGTTAGAGAGAGAGGAAGAGCTGCACATTTAGAACAAGATGCCATCATATAACACAATAAGTGTAAACTTTTATATCTCCTCCTCCATCCCCAAAAGTCATAATACAGGTAGGTAAGATAGAAAAGCACACCAAACCAAACAGCACTAACATATCTCAGCTACAAAAGTAAAACACTACCTTTGATGTGAACCTTTGTGTGCAGTGATTTCACTCATAGACACATGGAATTAGTGCTGTAAGGATGTCCTCACATATATATGCTGACTGTTACCTTGCATTTGTGTGACATGATTTGGCAGCACGACTATATCTATAATTTCTCTTACATCTAAATAATATTTTCGATACTTGTACATAGCTCTTGTGATGCTATTAATTTCTGTTATAGTCTATCATCAGTTGAAACTAACAAAAAATACAAATATTTCTTAGACACTACCAACTGAAATTATGAATTTATGAGCTCTCAAGCTGAAATTATTGATAGTAAAGCAACATATCTTGGTTGGTACCTATACAAATGTAAACTACTTTAAGTTGTGAAGATTGTAAGACTAGTCTTCTCTATGCAAAGATGAAATCCTAACTAAATTTAAATATACTGGTCAATTTAAAATTTAAAATCAACTGTAGAAAATAACCTCTTTATTAAAAGAAGGAAAGGAAAATTAATATATTGAACATGTTTTATGAATAATCAATATACAGTGTATCAGAAAACCCTTTCCAGCAGATCAAAAGGCAAGTATAGAGATGTTTTTATAAAGACAGGTTGGAGTCGATGTGTGCTCCAATGCATTGTCTCTAATTTTTAATGGAATGATTTAGAATTCTAACTCTAAAGGAAAGATAGCTCCACTTAAAACTGACAACAATAATGTTTTCAAACAAATATTGCATATTTGCCTTGCATCAGTGTAGGACTAAGCATCTTACATCTATTATTTCATTGCATGCTCTCATAAGTGTCTGAAAATGTATGAGAATCAGAATAATATTTTACATTACTTACTTGAATCTAGCAAAACAATTTCCCTTTTTATTCAATTGCTTTTCTCAAAAGGCTTGAGACAAAAGTCAGAAGTGATGGTTATGCTAATTTCATCATTGAGTACAGCTGAGACTGAGAAATACTTTAATGAATAAAATGTCAGAAGTGTATTATTTGGCCTGACATATTTGAATTTAGAGTCTATGTGCACTAAATTATTTAGATAATTTCAAGATTCTATTTCATATTTTGCCTAGCAATAAAAAATATTTGATAATAATGTTGACCATCATGTGATCAACACAGTCGGATGTCTTATGTGGTGAGTACTGAGGCATGTGATTAAAACAAAATATGTCAGACTTACTTCCAAATCCTTGCAATAATTTAACATTCCAACTTTGTATTTCTACACTTCATGATAATCCACTAAGTATACTTTCCTTCAAATGTTTCCTTTTACATAAATATTTTGTGGAACAGCATAATTTCTCCTATTTTTTCTAAGTCTTCTGGTATTTGAAGAAAATTCTATTTATATAAAATTTATTTCAGTAGTTATTAAATGGAATACCTGCTATATGAGAAATACATATTTCAGGACTGAGAAGATAATTAGGACAAGCCAGCTATCCATAAGGATTATAAAACAGTGATCCAACTCTGTTTAGAGAAAAATAAAGAATTCTGTCCATATTGTGAGGACTGGTGTTTCTAGGAGTATGCATTTCACAGATGTCCTTATTAGCTCTGCATTTTTCTTTCATGTGTGCATAATTGTACTGCACAGTCTTACAATCATGCATTTTAAAAATATAGCCCTTTATAAAGTTTTCAATCTAGTAAGTCAGACCATTAACAGAAGTCCCAGCACTGCTTAAAGAGGCAGTCATAAATCTCAAATTTAAAGTCTTTATTTTATTACCCCAATGGAATAAAACCAGAAAGGGAAAATAAAATCATTTCCTCAAGTTCCACAGAGGTGTGATGCACAGCATTTCGGAAGTTCTATGAGGTCTTCCAAAGCCAAGTGTAATTAAATGTAGAAAGCTGGAGACTGCTCTATGAAAAAAAAATGGGACAACTTGCATGTTCTTATTAAAATCATAAAGTTTACCTCTAACCTGTATCCTTCAGGTGGCAAAATTATTATGAATTTCATGCACTATGTTCTTCTTCCTGATAACTTTTCAAATTTTGAGATGCTAGGACAAATTATCTTTACTGACTAAGCAGATATTCTGGGATGATTTTGTAAGGGTCCAGCAGTAAAGGCTCATATGAGCCACACCTAGCATGAAACTGTTTTTTCTCAAGTCTAGTTGTGCCCAGTGGGCTAGCATATTATATCATTTAGACCACGATTAGAGGATTAAAACAAGTGTGTTGAGCAATAGAAAGTAGTATAAACACCCATGAACTCAAAAGCACTTTCTCACAAAAACATTTTACCTAATACAGAAAAAGAAATAAAAGAAAACACATTAGCTTTCAGCCACTGTGGTGCCTTGTGAAAACATAGCTGGCTCAATGTTAATTTAAACCTAATTTTATTGTCAATGTTGCAAATGTACAAAAATTATGACTGAATTTGTATTAAATGAATAGAAACCAGGGCCACAAATACAAGTGGGGAATTTAGAGAATACAGCTGTTGCCAAAATACCCATAAAGGGTAGAATGCTTATATTTCGAGCAAAGAAAAGAAGGGTAACATATAAAAAAATCAACTCAAAATGGATTAACTATATAAGCCTAAGACCTGAAACTGTAAAACTAGAAGAAAAAACAGAGGCAAGATCTCCTTGACATTGTTCTTGGCAGTGATTGTTTTGAATGACAATAAAAGCACATGCAACAGAAGCAAAAATAAACAAGTAGGACTATATCAAACCTAGAAGTTTTTGCACAGGAAACAATCAACAAAATGAAAAGGCAACCAAAGGAAAGAGAGAAAATATTTACAAATTGTATGTACAATAAGAGGTTAATATCCAAACTATAAAAGGAACTCATAACACTCAATGGCAAAAGAACAAATAACCCAATTACAAAATGAGCAAAGGACCTGAATAGACATTTTTCTAAAAAGGGCATACAGATGGCCAACAGGTATATAAAAAGATGCTCATTATCACTAATCATCAGGGAAATGCAAATTATAACCACAATGAGGTATCACCTCACATCTCTTGGGATGGATATTATCAAAATGTCAAAGATAGCAAATGTTGAGGATGATGAGAAAAGGGAAGCCTTATATACTGCTGGTGGGATTATAAACTGGTACAGCCATTATGACAAACTGTATGGAAGTTCCTCAAAAAATTAAAACTATAACTACCATATGATTCAGCAATACTACTTCTCAGTGTATATTCAAAGGAAAAATAAAATCACTATCTCAAAGAAATACGTGCATTCACATATTCACTGCAGCATTATTCACAGTACCCAAGATGTGGAAACAACCTAAGTGTCCCTTGACAGATGAATGGATAAAGAAAATGGGCGGTATGTGTATACATACACACACACACACACACACACACACACACACACACATATGTATATACCTATAATGGAATATTATTCAGTCTTAAAAAGAAGGAAATCCTGTCATTTGCAATAACATGAATGGAGATTGAGGACATTATGCTAAGTGAAATAAGCCAGACACAGAAAGACAAATACTGCATGATCTTGCTTATGTGTGGAATATAAAAAAGTCAAACTCATAGCAACAGAGAGTAAATGGTGGTTATCAGAGACAGTGGGCAGGGAGGAATAGGTGGAATAGAGGGGATATTTTAGGCAAACTATTCTGTATAATACTATAATGGTAGAAACATGACAATATATGTATCAAAACCCATAGAACTGTAGAACATAAAGAGTAAACCACAGACTTTAGTTAATAATAATGTTTTAATATTGGTTCATCAATATTGAACGTAAGATTTTGCACAGCAAGAAAAAATAAATAAACAAAACGAAAAGACAACATATGAACTGGGAGAAAATATTTGTAAATGATGAAACTGACAAAGGCTTAATTTCCAAAATATACAAAAAGCTCATACAACTCAATAACAAAGGAAACAAACAACCCAGTTGAAAAATGTTCAGAATACCTAAATACATATTCCTCCAAAGAAGACAAATGGATGGCCAATAGGCACATGAAAAGATGCTCATAATCACTAATTATTAGAGAAACGCAAACTCAAACTACAATGAGGTACCATCTCATACCAGTCAGAATGGCCACCATTAAAAAGTCTACAAGTAATAAATGTTGGAGAAGGTGTGTAGAAGAGGGAACCCTCTTACACTGTTGGTGAGAATGTAAATTGGTGCAGCCACTATGGAGAACAGTATGGAGGCGCCTTGTAAAACTAAAACTAGTTACCATATAATCCAGCAATCCCAATCCTGGGCATAGACCCAGACAAAACTATAATTCAAAAAGTTACATGCACCCCTATGTTCATAGCAGCACTGTTTACAACAGCCAAGACATGGAACAACCTAAATGTCCATCAACAGATGAATGGATAAAGAAGATGTGGTACATATATACAATGGAATATTACTCAGCCACAAAAAAGAATGAAATAATGCCATTTGCATCAACATGGGTAGACCTACAGATTATCATACTAAGCAAAGTAAGTCAGAAAGAGAAAGACAAATACCATATAATATCACTTATATATGGAATCTAAAATACAACACTAATGACATATCTATTAAACAGAAACAACAAATGAACATATCTATTAAACAGAAACAACTCTCAGACATAGAGGACGACTTGTGGTTGCCAAGGGGCATGGAGGGTGGGGGAAGGAAGGATTGGGAATTTGAGATTAGCAGATGCAAACTAGTATAAATAGGATGGACAAACAACAAGGTCCTACTGTATAGCACAGGAAACTATTCATTACCCTGTGATAAACCATGATGGAAAAGAATATGAAAAAGAATATATGTGTGTGTGTGTGTGTGTGTATAACAATCTCTTTGCTGTACAGCAGAAATTAACACAACATTGTAAATCAACTATACTTCAATAAAATATTTAAAAAAGGATTTGCCTTACCACTGAAAGAAGAGCACAAAATTTTCTTATTGAAGGTGTTATTACCTTTGGAAAAAGTGAAGTCGCTGATCGTTTACCATCCTCAGCTGGCATACTGTGTAGTTCAGTTTTTAGAAAAGGACAGCACCCTCACTGAACCAGTGGTGATGGCACTTCTCAAGCACTGGCCAAAGACTCACAGTCTAAAAGAAGTAATGTTCTTAAATGAATTAGAAGAGATTCTAGATGTCACTGAACTGTCAAGAGTTTGTGAAGATCATGGAGCGTTTAGCCAAGTGTGTCTCCAGCCCCCACTTCCAGGTGGCAAAGCAAGTGCCATATTCCTGGAATAACGAGTCCATCACGAGTCTAATCAGTGACAGTGAAGCAAAGATTCCGCCCATCAAGTTTCCATCCTTGTACCACAACTGAAAGACCCACTGGAACAAGACAAGACGTGCCTTGATATATCAGTACAACACGCTGAAACTCTTCATGGAGATGAACCAAAAACTATTTGATGACTGCACCCAGCAGTTTAAAGCAGAGAAACTTGAATGAGAAGCTAAAAATGAAAGAACGAGAAGAAGCGTGGGTTAAAATGGAAAACCTAGCGAAAGCAAAGCCCCAGCTCCTAAAAAAGAAACATGAAAACGTCTACGGTGTAACTTGAATGTCTCTATGAGATAGGAGTGTGGCTCCGTCGTGGGAGGGGGTGGAAATCAGTATCACTGACGTTGTATATGAGACTGTCTGCCATAGAAATACTTTTCAACTTTAAAAAACATTGATCGAACAAACATATCACTCTAATGTAAGATCATAATAATAGGGGGAAATGTATGCGAGGGAGGAGGGGGCATATGAGAATTCTCAGTACTTCCTGCTCAATTTTTCTATAAAACGAAAACTGTTTTAAAAATGTCTACTAAGTTTTTAAAAAGTTAGGAATCCTAGGCTCCAAGAGCTTTAAGATAGTAGACACACACTGAAAGAAAGCCACTGGATTTTTAAAGAAAAGGTCATTATTAGGTGATTGATTGAGGTGTTTTTGTAGACGTGATGGGGCAGAAGTTGGTTCATGAGAATGGGAAAGAATTTAAGCCATAAAAGAGGGAGAAGGATGTCCCAGACACAAAAAAGAACATAAAATTCATTATTAAAATCATTTAATTATGGTGATTTACTTTATTTTTATCCTTACAAAGAAATAGACTTAGCCTCAAAATAAATCTGAATTTCAACAGAACTCTGTCCTACTTTTAGTCCCGATCTACTGGAATACAATGGATCAACAGAGTATTTTGTTCATTGTCCTTCCTCAGAATAGATGTGGTACAAACATCTCAAAGAATATATTTCTGGAATATTAGAACAACCTCTTTTTGTTTTGTTCTATCTTGTTTTTTCTTGAATGAATGGGAAAGAATATGGAGGGGGCATACATATATAAACACTGGCCATTTATTGAAAAAACTGTTTAAATACATGTAATTCTTTATCTTACAACGTAATACAATAGCTGAATTTGAAAAAAACATGTTTCTTTGCCTACTCTTAGCTATTCTGTGCACTCTGTTCATTCAGCCATTTAAAATGTCATTTTAATTTACATAAGAATGAGTAGGTAATGTGGCCAGGGAATTCTTACATAATACTATTATTTCAATATCACAATCCTCTCTGGACATGATTGGAAAGCGATGCAACAGAAATTGAGGAGCTAGAGAGACAAAGTAACAGTGGCGGTTACCAGGGCTGTTCACTCCCCAGGAAAGGAAAAGCTAGGCAAAAGCACACATGCATACACACTCAAACGTATGCATGTACATGCACACACAACAAGATAACTTTCTTTACATAAAGCAGAAAGAAAGCAGGATAAATACTATTGTCAATTCCAAGATCGTTCTGCATTCAACTTGCAAAATATTTTACAATCCAAGCAAAATCTGGCAATAGGATAGGATGTCGCCTTTTAAAACACTCACTGGTTTCACTTTGAACTCCTGTCAACAACGGTTACTTATAGGGAAACATTTTCTTCCAAATTCAATTTCCATTGAGTGATCAAAAAGACATTTTTAAAACAAGTAGGATGCAGGGATAAAGGTCAGAAGGAGGAGGGTTGAAAGAGCCTAGTTTGCATTGTATCTCTTTTCATTCTCTCCTTCAAAGGGAAACAATAATGGGTGACCTTGCCCCAGCAAAGGACCTAAGGAATCTGCAACCTCATGTACATTAGTGAAATATTGTTGATTTCTTTGGGAACTTGGTGATGGCCACATGTGTGAGTTAGAGGGAAAAAGTTTCCTAGACACCTATGTGGGTAAGATTAGTGATACTTAGGCTCTATATTAATGTTCTTCAGAATCCATTGCCCAAATAATTTTCTTCTCTGTCCTACTACCCACTATACACATGACTCTGCAAGGGACCAAATACATACTGAGTAATTGAGTAACACAGATTTTACTTAAATGTGTAGCTTCTACATAGAGGAAAAGTTTGAAATAAATATACGTAACATAGATTCTTAGTATGTTTGATCTAGATTAAATATGGAACTAAATCAATATATGTGGAAATATAGTTTTTATACATATATTAGTATTTATTTTTAGCACTAATAGTACAATTAAAAATATTCACAAAACAAATACAATTAATGTGAACATATCTTACCATCTGAATCAGATTAACTCTGGCTACACTAAAGGACATTTCTTGATCTAATATACAAATCAAACATGAAAGAAACTGCAGCCACCAGTACTTTGGTATAATTATATTATTTTGATATACATTTGATATATAATTATAAACAAATAATAATATAAAATAACAATGTAAAATCAAGAACAAGATTACAACGATAGCTAAAATAATGTTTATTCAATACTGTACTAGACATCATAGCAATTGAAATGAGACAACTAAAATGAAGATCAGGTACAAAATTTGGAAAGGAAGGAAAATACCACTTTTCCCAGCTGATAAGCTCATTTACATTAAAAATAATCCATAAGATTATTTGATTACAAAGAGTTTTAGCATTGTTGCTAAATAAAAGATCAATATAAAATTTTAATTACACTTTATATACCACCCACAGTTAGAAAGTGTTATTAAAAATACCTACCAGTCACTGAATGTTAATATTATGACATAGTATGAGTGTGTTTCATGTTTGGTAATTGCAATCATTGTTGCTTTTGTTGTGGTCATCCATGTACAATGCCTGGTGTCAGTCTATTTATCTCTTGTAAAAATAAAATACAGTGTGTGTGTGTGAAAAAAAATTAAAAATAAAATAAAATAAAATACAGTGTGTGTGTGTGTGTGTGTGTGAAAAAAAAAAAAGAAAAGGGGGAAATTACCAGAATATTTAATTTAATCACATCTTTAAAAGTGAACTAATAATCTATAGAACTAGTAAATCTATCTTTTAGCATTAAAAAAAAACACAAAAAACAAAACCTACCAGTCACAATATTAGTGCATAATATGAAGTATCAGGAATAAGTCTCCTAAAAGTTATCAAGACTATTATGTAAGTACTATAAAACTACTTTAAAATATATTAAAAGAAGCCTATATAAATATATATACTGTTATATATAACAATTAATATTTATATTGTCAGCATTGTATTATATATTATCTATAATATATGTTGTTGATTATTATATGTTAATAAATTATATAATTAATATAATTGTATGCTGTATAATATTATTACTAATTATAAATTTTATACATATATACATATATATACATTAATTATCAGGAATAAGTTTCCCAAAAGTTATAAAGACCTTTAAGTAAGTACTATAAAATTACTTTAGATATATTGAAGGAGATCTATACAAATATGTACATGATTATATATTATTGTTGTTTATATTATTTATATTATATTATTATATTATATATCCATGCACATCTATTTTATAAATAGGAAGTTACAATGTATTAAAAATGTTACTTCTACTCAGATTGATTTAAAAATCAATGCAATTTCAATTAAGAGGGATGTTTTTGTGAACATATAAAGTTGACAATACCGTGGATATCAGGAGGCTAAGGTTTGAGAATAAAGAAACCACTTCTAATTATACAAGACAACCTCTTCTTGATTATAAGGCCAAATTGATGAAAATCTGTCTGATCTTGGCAGAGATAAATAACCAGAGAACAGCACGGAAAGCCCAGAAATAGACCTAAATAAACTTGAAGTATAATATATAAAGAATTTACATTGAAGAATAGGGAATAAATTATGGACCACTTAATAATGCTGGGACAATACATTAACTATACAGAAAACAAGTTAATAAAAAAAATTTTTTAAATCCTTATTTCTGGGCTTCCCTGGTGGTGCAGTGGTTAAGAATCCACCTGCCAATGCAGGGGACACGGGTTCCAGCCCTGGTCTGGGAAGATCCCACAAGCCGTGGAGCAACTGAGCCTGTGCGCCACAACTACTGAGCCTGCGCTCTAGAACCCATTAGCCACAACTACTGAGACCACGAGCCACAACTACTGAAGCCCGTGCACGTAGAGCCCGTGCTCCGCAACGAGAAGCCACTGCAATGAGAAGCCCATGCACCGCAAGGAAGAGTAGCCCCCACTCGCTGCAACTAGAGAAAGTCCGCACGCAGCAACGAAGACCCAACATAGCCAAAAACAAATAAATAAATAAACAAATTTATTTTTAAAAATCCTTATTTCATATCATTAACAAAAATCAGTTCTGCATGAAACAAAAAGATAAACGTAAAAGAAAAATAAACTTTTAGAAGAAAGTATAGAGAACATTTTTAGGATCATGAGGTTGGGATAATCTCTTTTTAAAGGATTAAACAAAGAGTGTAAACCATAAAAGGGATATTTGATAAATAGAAGAACCTCTGTTTATTAAAAGTCATGATAAATAGAATAACAAATATGTAAAGACAAACCCAAAATTGGGAGATATTTGTAATACTTACCAGGGAAAAGATTTCAGAATATACACAGAAATCTAACAAATCAATATGAATAAAGGCAATCTGCATTAAAAATAAGCAGTGTTTTCAGTGTGAAATAAGCAGTGTGAAAATAAGGCAATCTGCATTAAAAATAAGCAGTGTGAAAATAAGTGTTTCACAAATGTGGGAAAAGAAATGGCCAATTAAAAAAGAAAATACATGCTCTTTTTGAATACTAATCAGGTAAAATTAAAACCACTTTTAATTAAAACCACTTTTCATTTCACACACAGAACACTGGCAATATTTTAAAACTCTAAGAATATTGAGAATTGGCAAGACTATGGCACACTGTTGGCAGAGATACAAATTGGGCAAAAAATTTGGAAAATAATCTGGCATATTTTAGTAATGTAGCTTTTTGTAATCTATCCATTTCACTGTTAGATATATACCTTATAGAAATTCTTACACACAGGCACCAAGACACAGTACACAGGAATGTTTGTAGCAGCACTGTTCATGATATTCATAAACCTAAAATCATTCAAATGGCCATCAATATTAGAGACAATAAATATACTATTGATAAGTTCATGTATTGGAACACTATACAGCAGTGAAAATGAACTACAATTATATACAACACTGTGGTTGAATCTTTCAAATATAATATTGTGCAAAAGACACAAGTACTTTTCCATTTATATTGTTATGAAAACTGTCTAAGCATATATAAATATTTGTTAAAACTATAAAACAAAACAAAGGGCTGAGGGACACAAATATCAGGATGACAATCCATTTATGATAAAGAGAAGTACAATCACAAAAGGGGCAAGTGGAGCTTCTAAGATATTGTTATATCTTAAGTTAGATGATGGGTACACTGATGTTTATTATAAATTCATTTCTTTAAGCTGTAAATGTAATTTATACACACTCTTTGTATAATATATTACAAAATACAAAAATTTAAAGAAAAATCTAATTGTAGTATATGTGTAGATTCCAAATTTAAATATGCTAGACTATTTCACGTCTTGGTTTCTTTTTTATTTCAAATAACATTTGTTTATAATAAAACCACATTCATTGTACAAATTTTGGAAATGCAGAAAAGTACAGACAAATATACTGTATTTAAAATCCCCTTAAACCACATTGCACAGATAGAGGCATAGTCAATATTTTTATGGTTAAATTGTGAGCCATTTAAAATTTAACAAATTTTAAAATTTGTTAAAACAAATCTACCACACAGAAGAGCTCCAAAAAATTTAAGTAGCTATTCCCTGGTCAAGGAAGTGGAGTTTATCTCCAAATCCTCTGAGTGTAAGTTGTACTTGGTAACTTGCTTTTTAAGAGTGGAGTATGAAAAAGGAAAAGTAAATTTACAGTGGAGACACTTTGCAAACCCTACCTTTGCCAGGTGATCAAAGTGAACATCATGAGTGAACGTTCACGTGGATTTTTGATAGCATGGCCCCTTGATATGATGTGATGAGGATACGATGGCATTTCACCTCTGTGGTCTTCCTCCCCAAAACCCATAACCCCCGTCTAAACATGATACAAACCTTAGATAAACCCCAGTCGAATGACCTTCTATGAAACACCTGAGCGGTACTCCTCAAAATTGTCAAAGTCATCAAAAACAAGGAAAGTCTGATTAACTGTCAGAGCCCAGAGCAGCCTAAGAAGACATGGGGACCAAATTCAATTTGATATCCTGGAAGGGATCTGGGAAAGGAATCGCCATTATGGGAATGTTAATAAAATCCAAATAAAGTATGGGGTTTAGTTTATAGTAATGTATCAATATAGGCTTATTAATTGTGAGGAATGAACCACACTGATGTAATGTCTTAACAATAGAGGAAATGGGGTGTGGAGCATCTGAGAGCTCTCTGCACTATCTTTACAACTTTCCTATGAACCTAAAACTATTCTAATACAAATAATTTTTTTTTTTTTACAAATAATTTTTGAAAGAAAAAAAATCAGCATCACACAAGACATGATGTTTTCCTTTTGTTATTGTATTTTCATTGAATATATTAATTCCTACCTACTCTCACATCACAGTTTAAACCATCACTTTCTCAGGGAAGCTTTTCCTGGCCTTGCATGATTTCTGCTTGTTCTATTATATGCTCTCATAGTACTGTCCCCTCTAGTGCCTTTTCAACTTTTTATTTATTTCAGTGATCAACTGATTAATATTTGATTTCTCCACTGGATGGTAAGCTCCATGAAATCAGTCATACTGTCTGCTTTTGATAACCATGAAAGCTTCAGAATATGACACAAAACTGGCTTATTAAATATTTGTGAATGAATATAAGAACCCAGAAAGGGGAATGAAGTGATCTTAAGAGCATAGGTTTTTCATCTTGTTAATTCAGACATCTAGCAGCCCATGAAGTTAGAGTACAACGAGCTACAGAAAGTTCATGCCTTTGCCAGATGAAGCAGGAAAGACACTAAAAGGATCTTCACAATCTTTTTCACAGTTTCACAATTCACAATTTCTTTAACTTTGTAGTTAATAGATTATTGGTATAGTCACATTAATTGTCCTCAGACCAAAATGTTGGAGCCAGAAGTTCCAGGTTTCAGTTTGCCACATGGTACATGGTTCCAGACATGGGAAATGATTACACAAATGAGAAACAGGTTTCTTTTATATTCTTGGATAGATATTCTTAATGGACAGGAACCTATAACCCATATTGTCATCTCAGAGCTATAAAACCTCTAACCAAAAGCAGTGAGGTCAATGCAGTGCTCATTACCTCCATAACATTTAAGGAACCACCGTCAGGAAACACAATATCTATATCGAGAATGCTTCACATTAACATTCTAAGATTTTATAGGCTAATATTGACTTAAATTTTTAAAAGTCAGCACTGGGTATAAAATAAGACTTTAAGAAAATCCTTTGTAGCATACCTTAGGATGTAAACACCTGGAAAAGTAAAAATGGCATGGTAATAAAAAATATATTTGCTCACGTAAGTTTCTCCTATAAGCATGTTCACAAGTAAGTTATATTTGAAGTCATTCTGGTGATTTCCCTGGCCATTTATGGCTTTTAGTGTAATTCTGGAACATAAATATATCACCTCAGCAGTACCTGAACAAGCCTAAGAATTAGTACACACTTTTACTCTCTTACTCGGAAAGAATGGAACATAAACAGCTATAATTTTATAATTCATAGTAATTACACAACTCTAGGATGCCTTTAGATTTAATCAGGATTCATTTCCTCAGGAATCCTTTCTTGGAAGCCAAGGAATTTACATGTTTAGAAGTGATACATTGTGCTAGAAACAGGCACAGGGATGCCCTGCACCAGAAAGTTATTCCGGAAGTGAAAGGTTAAAGGTATGAGCCACTGACTGATGTATCCTTAATTTTCAAAACCCCGTTTTAAAGTTGGGCAGGCAGTTTTTGGTTTTGCTTTCTTCTAACATTCCTGGACTTCAAAATGAACTCAGCTTTTGGGGGGGCTAATGAATTTGGAACTGAATGATTTACCAGGCAAGCTTCAGTTCCTGAAGTGCCTGTGCATGCCTGCATGTGTGCAGGAGTATATGCATTTTCAGGAAAGACTTTGAGGATTTCTATTTGTGATAGTAGAAATCAGGTCAACTTTGCTTTCAAATATGCACATGTAATCTTTTGAATAGGCATTGTTATTTGAGCATCACTGATTCAGAAAACATCAACTGAATGTTACTGCAAAGTAAATCATATTGCTTTCTGTGTCCCATCAACCAGGAATGATTAGTTCTCTAGGTTCACAGACTCCTAGAAATATGATACAAATTCAAGGAGTAGGAATCTTCCTTTGAAATATAAGCATGATCAAAAGTCTATCTCTCCAGACAATACTTAGTTCAGTGGCGGGACTGTTAAACTTAAATCTAGATATGTCTGCAAGGCTGCTCCAGGTAATATTTTTGCTGCTTTGAAAAGAATTCCAATTAGCATTGATTTCCAATAACCTGAAAATCTATGACACCTCCCTACAGGCTCAAGTTGAGAGTGGCAAACCTTGGTTGGTTTTTCTGTACCTGGCTTCTTTTAGAAGCCTAGCAAAGCACATTTCCACAGGGTGGGAAGAAAGCCCAATGCACATTAAGCAAGTCATAAAGATAAGACTTACTGTTTCCAGAGGATTGGTAATTTTCTATGACCTGAAAATGGAAACCAAAATAACATTTGAGCATCCTGACTTGTTTGATAGTAACACTTGGGTAGTCTTTGATGGAACTGGGTCACTGCCCTTAAGGATTATGCTTTCTAAACTGGAGACAATATATTCAAAGAAGCTGCAGATCTATGTTTGTTTGATTTTTTTTTATTGTTTATTTGTTTGATTTTTGGGGGGGCTTTCTTTCAGAGAAATTGAATCTGTGACAAATATAATTTTATTTCCTTCCCAGGCTTTCTAATCTAAATCCATACATTATAAACTGAGTTCTTCAAAGCTTAAAAATTGACAAGATTCTAAGAAAGTAAATGCATTTGGGAGAAAACATCTCTCTTAATACAGGTTTGGCCAAGATAGTAGCAATGAATCGCTAACACCCAAATTTAAGAGTTTTTGGACAGTGTGTGGGACCTACATTTTATCTTCCTTGTAGACTGGAGGTGCTATTTAATAATCCCTTTGGCAGCTCAGAAAAGATCCATCCAAATAGGATCAAAAGAATTTCTTGCCCTTACATATATTTTATTTCCTTTCAACTATTTATTTTCCTTAAGAAAATGTCTTGTTTCATCAGTAAATGTGTTCTTGTCTGCCTTACTCTAATAATACATTAACAATGAATTTATGACACATGGATAAGCTCTAATGACTTACCTGTTGTAGAAGACTTTGCCTTAAGTCATTTTATTTCAAAGGCTATAATATTTTGATACCAAACTAGGGAAACAATGTTAAACTTTAAAAAAGAAAGATTTATAAAAATAAATTCACAAAATGTCTTCTTAATCCTGATCTAAACTGTACTATTATATCCTGTTCATTGAAATCCAGATTCATTTCTCCAACTTCCAACTAGAAATCTCCCCAGAGATGCGATTTATTGTGTCCACATCAGAACTTTCGATTTCCAAACCCAAATCTGTTCTTCCAACAGCCACTGCCAACTCACCAAATGGAAACAGTATTCTCTCAGTTTCCAAATCCTGGAAGCTGTTCTTGATTTTTCTTTTTTCTTACTCTTTCTCAAATCCAAATCATCATCAAGTTCTGTCAAGTCTATTTTCAAAATGTATTATGCCCACTTCTCTCCATTTCTACTGCTATGACCCAGGGTTCAAGGTACCATTATCCCTCCAAGGATTGCTGCAGTTGTCTCCTACTTAGCATCTGCTTCTATTCTTTAGAATTCTCCCTTACAATCCATTAAATCTGCAGAAGCCAGCGTGGCCATTTAGAAATATAAATCAGATGTTTCCCCTCGCCTAAGTGAAATGTCAGCACTGTCTTCTCATTGTATTTGGAATAAAGTCTATAGTCCTTAATCTGGACCCTGACAATCTCTCAGAGGGTGTATCCTACCACAATCGTCCTCTGCTCCGTTGTTCCAGGCACGCAGGCCACTCTGCTGCTCCTCAAACTGTGCAGCTTTGTTCTCACCTGAGGGTTTTTGCTATAGTTGTTCTGTTTGCCTGGAGCTCTCTCATCCCAAGATCTTCCCTGATGGCCACTCTATGCAATTCACTCCACATAAACAAGCCCCAACTCATTCCCTGTCCCCCTCAATCACAGCATTCTGTTATATTCTCCTCATTGCATTCATCTCTGTCTCTCTGAAATTATCTTGATGTGTTTATATGTTTAGTTGCTGTTTCCCTTCAGCCCCTGGAATGTAAGCTCCATTAGAACAGAATTTGTTTTTAAAGTCCACTATGAATACCATGTGCATAGCACAGTGTCTGGCATATATATTAAATATTAAAAACATATTTGTTAAACGATGAACTAATAAGATACCTCACCTTTAGTACCAAGAGCAGTGCTACACATAAGGGCCCTTAATTACTTTCAGAATTCACAAATCCATTGTGAGTAAATTCACGGTGACTTGTAACAATTTTCAGTTAGCTTGAGGATGAACATTTTATCAGACACTCTTTCTCCTGCTTGAAAACACCAGTTTGAGTTTTTCAAAGTACCCTCCCTCAAAAAGAAAAAGAAAATGTAAATAACCAAGTGTTATAATGCTTTTTAAGCATTATAACCTTGGGGGAAAATGGTTTTTATAAAACAAATCTAATAATACATACTGAGCTCTGTTTGTAAATAAGAACTTCAGGTACTTGATTTAATATCCATTTGGTTTCATGCCCATCTTTCTTTACTGTTGTTACTTTTATTTTGTGGAACATCTTTGTTGCCCTGCATGTGTTATTTATGCCTGGAAGCATGCAGAAAGCCCTTACTGGTGGTGAGAGGTGACAAGCTATTCCACAGCCAGGTGACTAGACATCTAAATATGGCCTCAATAAGTCAGAAGTAAAACAGAAATAAAACAGCTACACAAACAAGAGTTTTGTATTTTTACCACGCTAAAGAAATCAAAACACATTTTATTGCCTGAAAACATACCTCGTATGTAAAATCTTCTCGAATGCAATAGAGAAGATTTTGGTTTTTAATTTGATTTAAATATTACCAAACAGGCTCTTTAAAACAGAAGTCACCAATACATAATATAAGCCAGAAGTGTCACTGCTGTAGAAGATTATATCTTATTCTTTGTTTCAACCAAAGAGCCTACTAATTCAAGATCCACAGATAAAAGTTCACAAGTTCTTAAATGCATATTGGACACAGTCACATGCTTCAATGGATGAGATGATAGTAGGGGAGATTTTGCAAGTATGCGACATGGGGTACATGGGAACTCTGCACTTTCCACTCGATTTTGCTGTGACTTCAAAACTGCTCTAAAAAAAATAGTCTATTAAAAAATCTTGCAGATGGGTTATGATTTGGGAGAAACACCTTATAGCATACTGGAAAAGATCACTGCTACATACATACACACATATAACATACACACACACACGGATATCCTTAATGATTATCTCCAATTTTCATATGGTGAAATTGAGTCTCAGCAAGGACATTAAATTCTTACAGACAAACAGGAGTCAGGTTCCAAATTTCAATTGATTCCTACATGCCTACTCCTTTCTCTGCACCAGTTATTCTCGGGGTATTTGCCTCAATGTCATTTTTTCTTGTGTGTTACATTTGATGATTGTACTTAATTCTGTTTACTCGTCCTAGGTTAAACCAATAGATATCAACATTGCCTCTTACTTCAACTATTCAAAGAACAGAATTCTGGAAAAATATTTTGCTATATCCTTTTTTAAAATTATTGACAGAAGATACCAAAATTTTTATTTTCATAGGAAAATTTTTTTCATGTAGGCCTCTTCTAACATTTACTGGTCCCAGATCCCCAAGAACTACTGTCCAGTGTAACCTTTTCTTTTTTCTTTTTTCTTTAAAAAATAATATATTGACCTCATACTGATCCTTTTAGTTTGCCCATAGGAAGTATTGGAATTTAAACTGTTGGATAAAAAGTAGTTTGTTAGAGAACACTGATTTTAATATTATTTATGTTTGATGACAAACATTTTCTTAGGATTTTCATAATTTATAAAGATACTAAGATAAAGTCCTAATGAAAAAGTTAATGGAGAAAAGTATTTCAGAAGAAAATACTATAAAATCTACTTGTATCATGAGAACAAAAGAATAAATCTTTACTTAAAGAAAATATGTTTAATATTTTAAACTCATTAAATTCATACCATACCTATTATAATCAGGCCAAGAAGGAAACTCATATGTTCCCACGAGTCGACTGATTTTCCTATGATATTTAAATGAATGGGTGGAGTATTATAGTCATAAATAAGATCAAAGTGTACTATTCATGTGCTGGGATTAAAGTTCTGCTGTTGCTGTGAAGTTAATCATCTTCACAATTATACAATCACATGAAGAACTTTGAGTATTTTTTTAGAGGGAGAAGAAAAACCCCTAAGGCTCCTTATCTTCACACTTGCTAAAAGAATATCTGTGAAGAAAAGAAAAGTAGCTTTTTAACTACACATTCTTGGGGAACCCTTTGGACACCATGGGCATTTAAGAACCACGGTGAAAATGAAGAAATAAAAATATCCTGGATTGCAGATATGAATTATTCACAGGATAGTCTCGAGAGCTGAAGAACACACTATTAATTCAGCTTTAATATTACAATCCAACTGCAATAAACAAGATCCTTTTTCTATAGATCTATGTGAGCAATAACCTATTTTTAAGAAAATAATTTTCTTGGATTTAAAATTATTTCAAAAATCAAGGATTAAACTGATAACTTCTATAAACATTAAAAAAAACATTAAAAAAAAGCAAAAAAAAAAAAAGAAAGAAAATTATCAATCTGCTTGAAGCATGTATTAAATTTTCTCTTCAATTCAATGCACATTTTTGGCCACAAAATGTAACAAACATGGCCCCTTATCAAGCCTATTTAAAGGTGGAGAATCTGAAGCTCTGAACAATTTAGCATGTCTACATAAAAACAGTATTTCTTGAAATTTCTCATTTCCAAGTGTTCATCTTTTAGAGAATATTTGCTTAATTAAAAATTTAAAAGTTGGGTAGGAAGAACAGTTAGATAAGTATTGGGAGTATTGATTCTGCTGCTGTTAAGTAATTATTTTTGGTCAGGTTTACTCTGGGCAGCTGAAGCCCAGGAGGCCAGATGAGAGTAGGGTGCTTATCTGCATGCAGCACCACGTCCCCAATTTACTTCACTCTTTGTATTGTTCTTGCCTCCCAGAGTCTGAGGTACCTCACTAGCTGATGTGCAACTGTAAGAGAAAGGAATAAGCAAAAAACTGAAGAAATATGTCATTGACAACAGGCTGAAGTAACCAGGAAGGGCCTAGATACAAAAGCTGCTTGCAAAGGTGACCCTCTGCTAAGCAGTGAAGGCATCTCTTACAGCCTAGAGCTGTGACACCTCCTTAATATCAGATGGAAGCATCCCTTCCAGCATGTGATGGGGGAAATTGCCCAGGACTTCAGAAGAGATCTGTGCTTCCAGAGCATTGCTAGTGGTGCTTTGCAAGAGCCAAGTGAGACCTAGCTGGTGGGTCTCTGTGATGACACCAACCTGTGTGCTTCCCACGCCAGTTATGTAAGGATCATCCCAAAGACCTTCAGCTACAGAAGGTGCTTAAGATCCCTCATGATAGGGAGGCTTCTACTATCAAAATAAAACAAAGTAAAACAGAAACTAAACGTCTTTTCCTCCTGCATCAGTAGGATTTTTGATGTTATTATTCACAGGGTCAAAAGATAACCAAATATATTATGCCAAATAGGAAAATAGGACACAGAGTCAGATATTATGACTTTCTCATTTAATTTATGTGTGGATTTTTTTTTAATTTTTATTTATTATTTATTTATTATGTTTATTTTTGGCTGTGTTGGGTCTTCGTTTCTGTGCGAGGGCTTTCTCCAGTTGCGGCGAGTGGGGGCCACTCTTCATCGCGGTGCGCGGGCCTCTCACTATCGCGGCCTCTCTTGTTGCGGAGCACAGGCTCCAGACGCGCAGGCTCAGTAATCGTGGCTCACGGGCCCAGTTGCTCCGCGGCATGTGGGATCTTCCCAGACCAGGGCTCGAACCCGTGTCTTCTGCATTGGCAGGCAGATTCTCAACCACTGCGCCACCAGGGAAGCCCTATGTGTGGATTTTTAATATACATGTGGAGCCACAAAGCACTAATAATTGCAAGTCAGAATATTTCAGTGAACAGTATTCCCTGCTTGCCTCAGCTGTACCTGATATGGTAAAGGGGAAGCTGGTGCCTGATTCACTTAATATTAATTAAAAACCATGTGAACAGTATGCTAAATCTGTAACTGTAACATATATATTCAAACAAATGGTTTTGAAATACTGGGCACTGTGCTTAGTACAAGAGTATTGCTCTCAAGAGGTTAGTTTTTTTAGCATATATTAAGCATATAAATCAAGTTATATAAAATAGGGTAGTATATTAAGTGCCAAATGAAGTATACATATAGAGTATTCAGAAGTGAGAGCTACTTTCTGGGAAAAAACAGAAACGAAATTTGTTTTTACAAAGAGATAAAGTACAAAAAGGATTGAAACTAAAGCATAGGTGAAAGAATTAGAAAGATGTATTCAAGATAAAGTGTTCTTGCAATTCTTAATAGACAGGCCAGCTCATCTTAGGGAATAATCAAACATTGTTTAATGGAAGGTTTATGCTCTTAACACAATGGAACATTGGTTAAAGGGGAAGTTGATGAAATGATACTTAGTATGGTCTAAAAGCAGTTTAAAGGAGTTTAATTTTATTTGCATAGTTGTTATTTATATCCCTCTTATTTATTACAGAAAATGAAGTTCTTAAAGTTCATGAGGGATGTTCTACACAGTAGATTGTGGGGACAGAGACTCTGGAGCCAAAAATGCTGTAAGATAAAATTAATTTTATCCTTGCCAGAGTTCTAGGTAAGGTGCTCAATCACAACAGTTACCATGGGAAGAATAAAGGATGAATAGAAGAAATTTTACCAAGGGAAAACTGACTGGATTGGAAGACTGGCTAGAAATGAGAAACGAAAGAGAAAAATGAGCCAGTGATGGTGCTGAAGTGTCAAGCGTGTATGATGATCTGTGGGAAGACAGTTCTATTGGCAGATGGGAAGTCATCCGGAAAGCCAGCTTAAAAAGGAACGTGATGAATTATATTTGAGATATGCTTGGCTTGAAAGAACAATGGAAAACCCAAAGGGATCATAGCATGATATTATCTCCAAGTTGCAACGGACTTTAACACTTATAAGGCTTCAATTCTATCCTCACCTGAGGCTTCAATTCCTTTCAACATCACTCCTAACAAATTGCCATTCAACTCATGTTTGACATCCTTTAATGACAGGAAAATTCCCTATTTTGCTATCAATTTAATGTACTTTTGCAAATCCAATTTTTATAAATGTCCTTCTTATAGTGATTCAAGAATGTGCCTCCTTAAAATGCTAAGCTATGGTGCTAGCTGTTCCCTGTGGAAACAAAAAATAAATTTAATCCTTCTTTCACAAAATGCCCCTCAATAATTGCAGGCACTTTTTATGTCCCATTGAACTTTCTCTTCTCTAGGTTAAACATCATTTGATGTGCTTTTAGTCCTTTGACTGTGTCTTTCTTTAAAGTGTAGTGTGTAGAACTAAACTAAGATTTCAGAGAAAGAACAGAGTTAAGCTTAAAAAAAAAATTAGACCTGATCATTATGAAGACTCCTGAAGCACAAGGAAAGACTGCTCAAGGGGGAAAACCAAACACCAGCAAGCAGAGCAGAGGGCAGGAGATTAAACCTTAGTAAATGACACACAAGAAGTAAATAAAAGAGAACAAACAATCTGGGCAAAAGGTGGATTAGGTGGGCACAAAGAAAGCCAGGGCAGGGCAGAACCAGCAAAACTAGAGAGTTTTGTGATGACTGGAGTGTTAAAAATATATATATAAAATGTTACAGAGAAACTGATGTTTAAAAAAACAGCTGAGCAAAGATCATTGGGTCATTTATCAATTAACCTATGAGTGGTAGGTTTTAGGAGAGCTGTGCTCCAGGAAGCCACATAGCAGAACTTTAAATTGTTAGAGTGTGGAAAAATTTTGACAGTAAAAGAATGAGAAAAAGAATGTAACTACTAGAATAATCCTGTTCATACTTCAAGATCCAGAACAAGAGGTACTTCTTCAGAGAAATCTTCCCTAAGACCCTACCCCATAGTCAACTAGTACCCCTTATTTGTGCTTCTAGAATTCCTGAAAAATGACCTGTTATAGCATTGATTGTCATTCTGCACACATTCTTCTCCTTCCCTGTCCCCACCAAATTATAAATTGTTCAGTGACAGGAACTTGTCCTTAACTATCTCGTGCTCTCGGCATTCAGTCTAATGCCAGACACATAGCAAATAGTCAATAAATATGTGTAGAATCAGAAAATGATCTCTGATGCAGTAAGTTCAAGGGAAGTTTCAGTGGACACTCTAGGCACTCTGCCCAGTTTTGCTCAGATCTCATGTCCTGTTCCTTTGTGAACTTTCCCCATTTTCCATGTGTTTTACTTCCAAATTCCTCAATCTGAAACCACTTTTGAAGACTGTTTTAGGGTTAATGGATCCACTGTGCTCATGCTTGGAGAACGGGAGTGCCTAGGACTCTCCCTTGCCCACCCCCACTCCGGGAGATCCTTAACAAGTGAAAAACAGGTACAACACCAAGAAAGACCTCAGCCATGATCTGGAAGGAACAGCTCTTAGGCATCCTTACACATCTGAGTTTCCTTGAGGAATTAGGCAAGGGCTATCAACTGTGGGACTCTGCCTAAAGTCACATGCATGCTTGGCCACTATCCCTCCCCTGCCTTTTTCCCCCAACTCTTTATCAATTCATTTGTACTATAAATACCTTCTTAATAACTCACTTGTACATCAATCCTTGTCCCATATCTGCCTCTGTCAAACCTGACATAAGATAGAACTCCTTTAAGATAGGTGATAACCAGTTATCTGGTTTTTTTGTTTGTTAGTTTTTGGTTTTTTGTGGGTTGTTTTTTGCTAAACCAGTTATCACCTATCTTAAAAGGAGTTCAATCTTATGTTGGGTTTGCCAGAGGTGGGCGTGTATCTGCAAAAGATGAAAACTCTAATTTGAAAAGATACATGCACCCTGATGTTCACAGCAGCAGTATTTATAATATGGGAGCAGTATTTACTACATGGGAGAAAATATTTGCAAATGATGCAACTGACAAGGGATTAATTTCCAAAATATACAAACAGCTCATACAGCTCAATATCAAAAAAACAAACAGCTCAATCAAAAAATGGGCAGAAGATCTAAATAGACATTTCTCCAAAGAAGACATACAGATGGCCAATAGGCATATGAAAAGATGCTCAACATCACTAATTATTAGAGAAATGCAAACCCAAACTACAGTGAGGTACCACCTCACACTGGTCAGAATGGCCATCATCAAAAAGTGTACAGATAATAAATGCTGAAGAGGGTGTGGAGAAAAGGGAACCTTCCTACACTGTTGGTGGGAATGTAAATGGTGCAGCCACTATGGAGAACAGTATGGAGGTTCCTTAAAAAAAGTAAATATAGAGCTACCATATGACCCAGCAATCCCACTTCTGAGCATATATCTGGAAAAGATGAAAACTCTAATTCAAAGAGATACGTGCACTTAAATGTTCATAGCAGCGCTATTGACAATACCCAAGTCATGGAAGCAACCTAAATGTCCATTGACAGAAGAATGGATAAAGAAGATGGAACATCACTCAGCCATAAAAAAGAATGAAGTAATGACATTTGAGTAAAAACACTTGGACAGACAAAGGGGAAAGGTGGGGGGGGAGGGATAAATTAGGAGGTTGGGATTAACATACACACACTACTATATATAAAATAGAGAAGCAACAAAGACTTACTGTATAGCGGGGGGAACTATATTCAGTATCTTGTAATAACCTATAATGGAAAATAATCTGAAAATATATATATACATCAATACATAACTGAATCACTTTGCTGTACACCTAAAACTAACACAATATTATAAATCAACTATACTTCAATTAAAAAAAAATAGGTGATAACTATCTTATTTAAAAGTAGAGAAGGTGGGCCCATCCAGGAAAATGTTTAAATTAAATATGCTACTGTATAAACTTTGCAGCACAGAGAATTGAAGTAACAGCCAATTATAAGGTTAAACCTCGGGAAAAAAAGGCTTGCCACTGAATATCCCTAGCCTAGATCTGGGAAAAAAGGAAAAAGGAAATTGTTTATTACTAGGAATATATGCTGTCATTGTTTAGGAATTCTGAAGAATGTGAGGTATTTAGGATGAAAAATAAATTTCAGTTATATAAATACAGACGTGTACAGATATAGACGTTGATGTGCTCATGGATTTGAATATATGAATAAGGTATTAGTAGACACACTTATGTACTATAAAATATTCTAAAAATATTCCTTTGAGTTTCAAATTCAGGCCGGTTGAGGAGTCTCTAAATCCTGCACTAAGTACCAAGGAACAATGTGATACATATCATGTGCTGAAGATCAAGGAGAGAAATAGTGTTAAATACCCTCTAGTACCCGCTTTAATAAATACTCCAAAGTTACTGTATGAATATCTTCATCAGGTCCATGCTATGTGCTGTGGATATCAAAATAAACGAGATCTAGGCTTGTACCACATTGTTAGCATATAGAGCAACAGTGAAGATTCATTCAAGTGCATAATATCACAAGAAAAAAATTGTCTTATGAGATATCAACAGTAAATTAACACACAATGAATTAATTGCAAGTAAAAATTTGCAATTTCATGGTAAAGTGAGAATGATTTCAAAACCTGCTGAGTTGACTGAACCCTGTTTGAATATATCACACATTTAAAGAATGTTTCAATCAGAATGGGAGTAGTCAGTTGTAAAATTATCAAAAATGAGATTGAAAAGGTCAATTCGGGCTGGACCATGGGAACGCTGTGCAGAGAAAGACTTTTACCCTCAGACTTTGACATTCTAGAGTCTTTGGCGTGATCATTTACCCCTCATGTGCAATATGCTTACTCTGGTGTCACAAACACTTAATTCGTCTGCCTTTGCTCTGATCTCCAGATGACCAGGCATGCATTTCTTGAGTTATCTCCCCCAGAATGGCTACTGTGAGTATTCTATTCTACGTGATAGTTATAGGCACCATTTTATATTAAAAAATCAAAGTTGTCATTTTACTCTAGGCCAGGGGTCCCTGACCCCCGGACCACGAACTGCTACTGGTCCATGGCCTGTTAGGAACTGGCACAGCAGGAGGTGAGCGGCGGGCGAGCAAGCGAACGAAACTTCATCTGTATTTACAGCCGCTCCCCATCGCTCGCATTACCACCTGAGCTCCACCTTCTGTCAGATCAGCGGTGGCATCAGAATCTCACAGGAGCGCAAACCCTACTGTGAACTGCACATGTGAGGGATCTAGGTTGCGTGCTCCTTATGAGAATCTAATGCCTGATGATCTGAGGTGGAGCTGAGGCAGTGATGTTAGTGCTGGGGAGCGGCTGCAAATACAGATTATCATTAGCAGAGAGGTTTGACTGCACAGAGACCATAATAAATCAATTGCTTGCAGACTCATATCAAAACCCTATCAGCGGGCTTCCCTGGTGGCGCAGTGGTTGAGAATCTGCCTGCCAATGCAGAAGACACGGGTTCGAGCCCTGGTCTGGGAAGATCCCACATGCTGCAGAGCAACTGGGCCCGTGAGCCACAACTATTGAGCCTGCGCGTCTGGAGCCTGTGCTCCACCAACAAGAGAGGCTGCGACAGTGAGAGGCCCGCTCACCGCGATGAAGAGTGGCCCCCGCTTGCCACAACTAGAGAAAGCCCTCGCACAGAAACAAAGATCCAACACAGCCATTAATAAATAAAAATAAAGCACACCTAGTATAGTGTAATTAAAAAAAAAAAATTGTTAAAAAAAAAAAAACCCTATCAGTGAGTGGCAAGTGACAATTAAGCTGCATCTTACAGAGTGGACTGGACATAAGCAACACACTTCGGCTGTCACTGTCTCCCATCACCCCCAGATGGGATAGTTGCAGGAAAACAAGCTCAGGGCTCCCACTGATTCTGCATTATGGTGAGTTGTGTAATTATTTCATTATATATTACAACATAATAATAATAGAAATAAAGTGCACAATAAATGTAATGCTCTTGAATCATCCCGAAATCATACTTCCCCTCCCCCGATCCATGCAAAAATTGTCTTCCACGAAACTGGTTCCTGGTGCCAAAAATGTTGGGGACTGCTGTTCTAGGCAATTGAATAAAAACAATCACATTCTAGGTGCTATGGTTTTCTTTCTAGGTGTTAATAAAATTTCACCAAGTAATGCTAGCCTGTGACTTTCTCTGGGTGACAGCCAGTCAATGCCCCTCACCTAGCAACAACAGTGCCCTCTGCTAATGGGAAATATCCTTCCAGCATGCCATTTTCCCCTCCTCCTTTCATCAGCCTCAATACTGAACACCTATCAAATATAAATCTTGAAAACTATAATCAGAACTGATTACTCACTTTTCCCTAAAACACTCTCAGCATCAATTAAATCATTCCTCATATTCTGGTTTGCCTCAGTTCACAGAATTTCAAAGATCCTGGGCCAACCATCATCACCGCAATTGCTGTCCCTGTATCAATCTGTATACCCTCAAAATTGGTGGCATCTCCTGTATCTCTATGAGCTCCCTAAACCCTTCCAGGGTGTCCTCTGGAATGTATCATTTGTCATCAGCCAATTCCTTAAATCTTCAAATTCTGCTTTGAACATTCTCTTCATTTTCTTGTTCTTCCTTGAAATGCAGATACTGTCCTGAGGATGCACCACCTCTGTAGCACATTAAAATGAGGGGCGTTTTTTCTCATATTCCTCCAGGAAAGGAGGTGATATCCTCTCTGACCCACCTTGCTGCTTCTAGAATCATTTGCACTTTCTCCTCTCTCAGAAACATCAGCTCCTCTGAAGCTCATGGCTCCACACTAGACTCCTGTGACCCTTCATGCCTGCAGTCTATCGAGCTCTCGGGGACTCCTGATACACTCCTGATTTCCTTCAGATTTACCACCTGGATCACTGTCTTCCCCTCCACTAACACCAAAATTATTTTTGGTCAGTTCAAACTCCATGAAGATGACCTTCCTCAGAATTTGGATTCTCATTTCTTTCACTCCCTGATTTCTATTTAGTCTACCCTCTACCAGCTATCCACTACTGTGGTCACAATAACACAGACTTGTCATTGGCAATCATTGCATCATCTTTAAAATGTTTATTTCAAACATTCCAATATGAGCACTACCTATTCTCTTTCAAGTTTACTTACTTTAGTAACCACACTACAAAAGTATTCAATCCCGCCTTGATCTCTATCCACTGACTCTGCTTTTTACTCTCCACTACTCCTTGAATTCTTACTTCCATCCTAGCCCAGCTTAGAGTTCATTGTCTTTCATGAGAAGTTTTCACTTTTATCCAACCTCAATTCCTTTGTCCCTCTCTATTTTTGTCATTCCCTTGGAAAAACCCTAATTATGGTTAAACCCAAATTTCCACCTACTTTGTGCCTGTACCCAGTAAGTTAAATATAGCTAGAGAATTACACAGATACAATCTTTCTGATAGCTTTCATTTGCTGTCTCTATTTCTCTATTTCTCTGTTTCTTTTTATCACAAATATAATATGGTCCCTCAGCACTTCACATAAATCCTAGCATATTTGTATACTCCAGTTTCTACTAATACAATCTTTAGTAACACAATTTCTACTCCAATAAAGCACTTAATTATATATCCTTCTTCTCAAACTTCAAACAATTCTACCTATTCAAGCTAAAACATCAGCTAAAGCTGATAATCTTGCTTCTCAATTCACTGAATACTGACACTATCCACAGTGATATATCTCTGTTTCCCATCCCCCAATCTACATCACCTGTCACTCTTCTGCATACTCCAATGATTTCCATCATGTCAAATCTAGTTGTTACTGTCTCTGATTTGACCTACTATATCACACCCCCGTTCTTAAAACACCTCTCTCACCTGCCATGCCATTCACTAAGGGGTGTTGTTCTCACCTCATTGTCTGATCCCTCTCGTTTTCTTTTGACATCTGTTCTTTCACCTTTACACGTGAGGTGAGAGTACCATTAGGTCACAACCTTTGGGACTCTCTAACAATATTATCTCCTATCATATTCATTCAGTTCCATGACTTTAAATAACATCTTCACACTAATAACTCACAAATATATACCTCCAACCATGAACTTTCTCCTGTATGTCCATGTCTGTTTGATATCTCCAGATGAACATCTAATTGCTATATCAAATCCAAAATACTATGCCATTGTTTAGACTAAAACAGTATTTGGGTGTCTACATTTTTATAAGAGTTAACTATTATTCACAATTGAATATTACAGTGTGTTATTCTACAATTATTTTTGTAGAAAGCTTTTCTATTCTCTGAATTTTTTCTTTAATTATAAAATATAACATATGTACAGAAAATTACACAAAACAATGAATATCACAAACAATCATTTGTGTGACCAACACTTAGGATGCAAGAGAACACTGAGACAATGGCCTATGTGATCCATTTCTGTTACTAATCCTTTACTCCTTCTCCAGGGTAAGTACTATCTGGCTGTTACAGTAATAAATTCCTTCTTTTCTAAATATTTTACCACCAAATTATGCATCTCTAAAAACTATAGTTTTACCTGTATTTTAGAACGTTATATAAGTGAAATCATGCAAAATATATATTTTGGGGTCTGGCTTCCTTTGCTCAGAGCTATGCTCGTGAGATATATTGATTATTTTTGTGTGCAGCATTTTAGTAATTTTTAATATGCAGTTGAACAATTTCTCTAATTTTTCTTTTTTCAGAGAATCTCACCCATTTTGGGCCTCTCATGAGTTTATATAAAAAGATACAAATGAGTCACTTATAGAAATTCTTTCTGTGTTATATTTATCATAATTTCAATCCCTTTTTCCATCTTTATTTCTGAAACTTTCATTCAGATACTGCATTTATAATTTACTGATCATTTTGTTATTTTTCTGAGAGATTTACTCAAACTTATCTTCTAACATTTTAATCTTTCTCAATTGATACTGTCACAGTGTTAATCAGAATCATTCTTTTGTTTATGAACCTTTGTACATAGATTCCTTTATTGTTTCATAAACATAATATATTCACTTATCATTTTGAAGATATAACAATTCTTATATATTTATTTATGATTTCCTCTCTTTTCATTATCTATGACCCTTATGAATTAGGTTTTGTTATTCATTTCCTTTATCTGTCTTTCATGTCCAAGATCTTCCTTAAATGTCTGACCTTTCCTCTTTCTGATCTACACAATTCATGATGACTCAGATTCACCCTTTCAGGGAGCTACCATCAGTTTTATATTCTAGAGACAGGAGTAGTAGCTATCTCACTAGGCTTAGTAAGGAAAAGAATTATGGTTATCTCTATTTCACATATAAATGTTTAACCAACACTTTTAAGTACTATCTCATATGTATCCCACTTTAAAAGAGATTTTTAGTTTTATTTTCTGGCATATATTGGCCTACTCTCTGACTTCTCATGGCTGAGAAGTTTCAGGTTTCAACAATCAGTTAATTCAGTTACTACTTGACTCCCACGCTTTTCAACTTCCAAACTTTTGTTAGCAACATGTCCTCTTACATTCTCTTTTTATTTTGGTTTATGCCTTTAATAAGTATTGTAATATCTTTTTAAAGTTTATTGACATTCTAGGACTTCCCTGGTGGTGCAGTGGTTAAGAATCCGCCTGCCAATGCAGGGGAAACGGGTTCGAGCCCTGGTCTGGGAAGGTCCAACATGCCGTGGAGGAACTAAGCCCATGTGCCACAACTACTGAGCCCATGCACCACAACTACTGAAGCCAGGGTGCCGCAGAGCCCGTGTGAAGCAACTACTGAGCCCACAAGCTGCAACTACTGAGTCCGTGTGCTGCAACTACTGAAGCTCGCACGCCTAGAGCCCATGCTCTGCAACAAGAGAAGCCCGCACACTGCAATGAAGAGTAGCCTCTGCTCGCTGCAACTAGAGAAAGCCTGCGTACAGCAACAAAGACCCAATGCACCCAAAAAATAATTTAAAAAAATAAAATAAAGTTTATTGACATTTTAGGACAGAAGAAAGTTAAACAGGTATGTTCAATCTGTTATGATTATTTTAAAATTTTATAATGGCCTATTGCTCTTCTTAAAAAAAACATGAAGACTTTCCATACTCAGGACATTCAATGGTGTTTATTTTCTTTACTTGGACACTTTTATTGCATAGCTCTTCCTTAACCTTATCCAGGCAAAGCTCTTCTGATATGTCAGCTTCTCAAAGACGTTATTGAATTAGCACTCTGTCAGTCACATTCCATCCTTACTCTCATTCATTTTCTGAGCATTTCTTGTAATGTATGACGGTTTTCAGTAAGTTTCTCAGATTTGTTTGAGAATGTATATGCACTCGTAAAGAACATCTTTGTTGGATAAAGACTTCTAGATGGACATTTTTTATTTCAGCACTTTAATGATGTTATTCAAATGTCTTCTAACTTGCATGATTTCTAATTAAAGGTTGGATATATATTTGCCGCTCTGTATCTAATGTTCTTTGTTCTCCTCCAGCCTTCAGCGTTATTTCATTGCCGCTTATTTTCAGATATTTGACTATAATATGCCTAGAGCTATGTGTGTGTGTTTCAGTAATTTCTGTCTTTTTAGTAATTTGCTCATTTTGTCTTACTTATCTAATTTGTTTGCATATAACCGTTCATAATATTCTTTTATAGTTATTTTTGTTTCTGTAAAGTTGGTAGTAATAACTTCATTTGATTCTAGTAATGTGAATTTTCTCTCTTGCTCTCTCTCCCTTCTCTTGGTCAATCTAGCTAAAAGTTTATCAACTGTGTCAGTAAGTTTCTCTAAGAACTATCTTTTTGTTCTATTGATTTTCTGTATTGTTTTTATCTTCATTTCAATAATTTCCATTCTAATACTTGTCATTTCTTTCATTCTACTTGCTTTAGTTTAATTCCTCCTCTTTTTTTCCAGTATCTTAAGGTAGAAGTTTAGGTTATTGATTTGAAATCTTTCTTTTTTTTAAATGTAGAGCTTTACAGCTTTACAACTCTAAATTTCCCTGTGAGCACTGCTTCTACTATACTTCATAGATTTGGTATTATGTGCCTTCATTTTTACTAATTTTTGAGTATTTTTAAAAATTTCTTTTACGATTTATTTCTTCTGTGATTTATTTTCTAACCCCATTGGTTAATTAGTAGTGTCTCGTTTAATTTCCACATATTTGTGAATTTCTCCATTTTTTATCTAATTTCAGTCCATTGTAATCAGAGGACACACTTTGTATGAGTTAAATCTTTTTAAATTTATTGAGGCTTTTTAAAATGGCCTTAAAATGTGTATAATGCTGTTGTTGGGTGCAGTGTCCTATAGATGTCTGTTAAGTCTATTTTTGTATGATGTTGCTCAAGTCTTCTGTTTCCTTGTTGATCTTCCTAGTTGTTCTATCCATTATTGAAAATAGGGTATTTGTCTCCAAAAATTATTGTTGAACTTTACATTTTTCCCTTTAATCATGGCTTTTTTTTTTTTTTTTTTTGCTTCATGTATTTTAGGACCCTGTTTCAAGGTGCACATGTGTTTATAAATGTTATAACTTTCTGATGCATGATACATTTTCATTCCTCGTACTTTCAAATTATTTGTATCTTTGACTCTAAAGTGTGTTTCCTATAAAGATCATAAAGTTAGATTTTAGTTTTCACTCAGTCTGACAATCTCTGTCTTTTGTTTGGGTGTTTAATCCATTCACTTTTAATGTTATTATTGACATAGTTGCAAGTAAGGTTGCCGGATTTCACATTTTGTTCTCTATTTGTCTCATGACTTTTGTGCCTCTTTTATTCCTTTGCTGCTTTCTTTTGTAAGAACTGAATTTTTTCTAACATGACATTTTAATTTTTTGCTGTTTTTTCATTCTATTTTGTGATGCTCTAGGGCTTACTGGATTCATCTTAATTTACAAAATCTACATATAATATATACAAATTCCAGTAAGATATAGTAATTTTATACCTATATAGCTCTATTTCCTCCTCCTCCTATCTTTTTGCTTGTGTGTGTGTGTATATACATATAAAACATACATATATTTTTGTTCATATGTATTTATTTATATACATACACACACCTATATATTTTACCTGAAAATCACATAGCTTGCTAATAATATGGTGAAAAGAAATGTTTGTTTCTTTATGTATAGTTATACCCAAATAATTCAAAGTCACCTTTTTCAAAGTATGTATCTTTACTTCTACATCTTTATTACTACCTTTTGCAACATGTCTCACTCTATTTATTTCTCAGTTCGATTCCCAATATAATCTAATTCACCTCAGGCTGGCCAGCTGTGCCAGAAATTGGAGGGCATTTCCTTCTGAGCAAGATAGTTTTGTAAATTTTCATCATGGTAAGCTATCCAAATATACTAAAAACACTAGGGCACTGACAGATATTTATTTTCTCATGCCAAATCTATTTTATTTTCACATGTGGTAAATAATGCCAATGAAAATTAGCCATGAGTTCCTATGTCTTTATTTCTCATGCAAGCATCAATATTATTCTAATCTTACCTAAGTAGTTTCAATTTATCCCTCAGGATAAAAGCATTATAAACTTTTGTTTAGAAGTTATTATGTCTCCTACTCAAAGCTAGGCAATAATATGCTTAATTTTATGAAATAAGGGCTGCATTCATACACATCCCATTTTTATGAAATATTTACTACTACTACTAGTACTACTACTACTAGTACTACTACTACTAGTACTACTACCACCACTATTACTGAGAAACAAAGTACATACGGAAGATCATACTTAACAACCATCTAGAATATTTTGAGCCGTCAGTATATTAACACATCCCTAGACAATTTCCATCAGATATGTTTTTTTGTTTTTCTGTTTTTTTAAAAATATTAATTAATTAATTAATTTAGGCTGTGTTGGGTCTTTGTTTCTGTGCGAGGGCTTTCTCTAGTTGCGGCAAGTGGGGGCCACTCTTCATCGCGGTGCGCGGGCCTCTCACTATGGCGGCCTCTCTTGTTGCGGAGCACAGGCTCCAGATGTGCAGGCTCAGTAATTGTGGCTCACGGGCCCAGCCGCTCCACGGCATGTGGGATCTTCCCAGACCAGGGCTCGAACCCGTGTTCCCTGCATTGGCAGGCAGACTCTCAACCACTGGCGCCACCAGGGAAGCCCCCAGATATGTTTTTAATGTACTAGAGTGACTAGCACAAAAACTGACGAAGAAAATTTTTAAAGTCCTGTAGAATTTTAATTCCTATAGCAAAATAAATTATTTTATGGGAAATAAACATACTTATCATATTTGAAATAAAAGGATAAAATGATATCCTAATATTATAAAGTCACTCTACAAAATTCATGTAATATTGCAAATATTATTCTTCTTTCAAAGATAAAACAAAAAGCAAACTTAATGATCAAAGGAATAAAGAAGGTGCCAAGTGAGGAAAACTTTAATATATGGCACTTTTCACACTGGGAAAGATGAAGAGGGCAAATTCTCAAAATTCATACCAGTACACTATCATGATAAAGAAAGCTATTGAATTATAAATGTTTGGACTTGTACCCCTACTGTTTTTTGATTCAATCTCTGAACCTTAATTTTCTTCCTGAAAATTGAGGATTAAATTAAGATAAATCATTAGGAGCTGTTAGCTCAATGCCTGTCATACAGGAAACTCATAAAATATTTTGTAATTTATTTTATCAATTTATAACATAATTTTTGATATATGTATTGTATCTTTCTCAAAAATAAAGTGAAACTGGCAAATTTTCTTTCCAATAAAAGCGATCATATGAAGACAAAAATTATATACTACATTATATAATATGAAAAAAATGTATAAAAGCTCAAGATCCCAAACTTAGTGGAAACAGTCTAGAAGAAATGTTTAGGTTATATTCCCAAACAATTTGGTTGAGGTCATGAAAAAATGCTCTTTTGAAAACTTCTACTTAATTTTCCTGTAAATGCTACCTCTGCACAGTTGACTCTTCATTTTATTTTAGCGATTAATGCATCATAAATGAACTAAATATCTTATAATATGCCCAGGACATACTTTTTTAAAGAAATCATTACACATAATTCAACTATTTATTTACATTTTTGTCACCTTACTAGGCAGAGTTATGTCCTTTCAAAGTAATTATTTTTTTTTTAATCCCAGTGATTATTATAGGCATGACCACATAGAATACACAGTAAATATTGATTGACTGGGGGCTTCCCTGGTGGCACAGTGGTTGAGAATCTGCCTGCCAATGCAGGGGACACGGGTTCGAGCCCTGGTCTAGGAAGATCCCACATGCCGCGGAGCAACTGGGCCCGTGAGCCACAACTACTGAGCCTGCGCATCTGGAGCCTGTGCTCCGCAACAAGAGAGGCCCGCGATAGTGAGAGGCCCGTGATAGTGAGAGGCCCGCACACTGCAGTGAAGAGTGGCCCCCACTTGCCACAACTAGAGAAAGCCCTCGCACAGAAACGAAGACCCAACACAGCCAAAAATAAATAAATAAATAAATAAATTTATAAAAACCTAAAAAAAAAAAAAAATTGATTGACTGTATATGATGGAGGCCCATGGTATACTCATTCCAACAATACAGTGACAACCAATGTCAAACTTTAAAATCTTCATTTTGAAATGCAAGGTGGATAGACTATAACAGAATAGTACATCAATATCTGTACTATTTCATTGACATAATTTCCTTTTCATTAATATGAAATAAAGTAATAAAGCCAGAGAACCCCCTTAGAGCACTGCGTACAAACAATGTTTCTCTCTGGTGCTAGACTTTCCTGTTCACAGGAAATACCATAGGTAACAAGAGAAACCAATATGCAGGAAGAAGAAATGCTATAAGGACACAGAAATAAGGTCACTGAAACTGTTTTCTTTTAGGGGAAAACAAATTTTAACAGGTAAATCAGTTGTTCATCAGCAGTCATGAATACACACATCTTTTCTAAGCACAGGATTTGAGAATAAAATATAGCTAGAAACAGAAATAAAGATATAGAAATATAGTTAGAAAAAACCAGAAACTCACCAAATTCTATTCTATAAATAATGTAATATAATATACACATACATATATAAATAATATTTATTCTATAAATAATAGCTTGATGACTACAGAGTCCAAACAAATAAACAAAAACAGAAACAAAAATACTTGCAATGAGGGCTTCCCTGGTGGCACAGTGGTTGAGAATCTGCCTGCCAATGCAGGGGACCCAGGTTCAAGCCCTGGTCTGGGAAGATCCCACATGCCGTGGAGCAACTAGGCCCGTGAGCCACAATTGATGAGCCTGCACGTCTGGAGCCTGTGCTCCGCAACAAGAGAGGCCGTGATAATGAGAGACCCGCGCACCGTGATGAAGAGTGGCCCCCACTTGCCGCTACTAGAGAAAGCCCTCGCACAGAAACGAAGACCCAACACAGCCATAAATAAATAAATAAATAAATAAATAAATAATTAAAAAAAAAACTTGCAATGAAGCGTGTCCTTTAGTCCATAAAGGAGAAACAAAAGACTGATATTATATGAACTAAATATATTAGAAATAATACTTTTGAATGGATATCCATTCTATTTCTAACACTATTCAGAAAGCTCTCTTATCTACAGGGTCCAATTTTTTAAATTAATTAATTAATTATATTATTTTTAGCTGCATTGGGTCTTTGTTGCGGTGCACAGGCTTCTCACTGTGGTGGCTTCTCTTGTTGTGGAGCACGGGCTCTAGGCGCGTGGGCTTCAGTAGTTGTGGCACGTGGGCTCAGTAGTTGTGGCTCACAGGCTCTAGAGCACAGGCTCAGTCGTTGTGGTGCACGGGCTTAGTTGCTCTGCGGCATGTGGGATCTTCCCCGACCAGGGCTCGAACCCGTGTGCCCTGCATTGGCAGGCGGATTCCTAACCACTGCGCCACCAGGGAAGCCCCCAGGGTACAATTTTTAAATGGAAAAAATCCTTCTCATTTTAAAACACAGACTCACTTAAAACTGTTGATTGACATTTGATATGTTTTAATTATGTTTGAAATTATGTAGTTTCTTTGTGATGTGGAAATACGACTGACAAATTGGTTTAAAACCTTAAATCCCTGAAGTAAGGTTCACTCACTACCTAGAACATCCAAGTCCTCCATAACTTTTGACAAACTTATACATATTTTTCACTATATAAGGAATACATTCTATGTAGGAAATCTGAATCACAAATCAAAATGATAAAATACATAAAAATATTTACTCATAATCACACCATCCAGATATAAACACCCTAATAATTTTGGTATCATTTTATCTACTTTCACTATTTTTGTTTTACATATTTTTACTTTACTCTTTTGCAACTCGTGATCTCTATTTTGATTGTCTTAAAGGTTATCTTTAAATTCTAAGTTGCATAACCAACATAGCATTTTCATAAATATACTCTCCCTTAACAATGTAAGAGTCTTGGAATAATAAACTGTGATCAATCCTTTCTATTGGGTTGGCCAAAAAGTTCGTTCGGGTTTTCCCATAACCAATAACAAATATTATGATTGCGCAAGTTTATAGTTTTACAATGTTTTTGCCCTCCAAAGTAGACATCTTTATTATTTTTTATAGCATACAGTCAA
Source organism: Balaenoptera acutorostrata (assembly GCF_949987535.1). Taxonomy (NCBI): domain Eukaryota; kingdom Metazoa; phylum Chordata; class Mammalia; order Artiodactyla; family Balaenopteridae; genus Balaenoptera; species Balaenoptera acutorostrata. The sequence goes on from NC_080076.1 coordinate 12,161,386, forward strand.
TGTTTGCTTAGGTTTATCCACACATTTGCTGATTTCGTTGCTCATAATTCCATCTTAGACCTGGGACAATTTTCCTTCTTCCTGAAGGACACACATACTTTTACATTTCACTTAGTAAAGATCAGTTGGTAGTGAAATCTCTCTGTTTTTATCTGAAAATGTCTATATATCACCTTTGTTCTTTTAAAACATGTTTTCTGCATTTAAAATGAAAAGTGACTTTTTTTCCCAGGCTTTTTCAGGTACTATTTCACTGATATCCAGCTTCTGGTGTTCTTTAGAAATCACCTGGAAATCCAATTGTCGTTCACTATTAGGTACTGCATTCATTTAGTTGGTCAGCTCCTTGTAAATTGGATCATTAGTAGGTGTTGTGCCACTTCTTTTTTTTCAAATTATCCAGACTAACTATTTATTTGGAGCCTATAAAGCAGCAGGAATTCAATTTCCATTCTCCAGAGAAAATAGCTCTGGATGTTTCTCCCAACATTGCCAATTCCTCAGCTCCAGATCTAAGTCAAGGCGTCATTCTCTTGCCTTAGAGTGCCCTCATGGAAATAGTATGATGTGGTCCACTAATGAGGGGCCTTTCCCTCTGGTATGTTCCCACCCCCATTTTTTATTTATTACCTGTTTTGACACACACACTTTCCCCCCACAGTTAGGGTTACCCACTCAGGTATAGCATTTAACCTAATATCCAACAATAATAGCAGTCTTGCTAATGGTTCTTCTTAGCTCAGACTCCAGGCAGATATCCTAGGATTTGACAGATAAAGAATAACAATACTCACAAGAGGGGCCACAGTCACAGTCAGCCCTAATTTGACTACTGAAGGTGCAGTGAAGTTATGACAATCCAAAAATACTTTGAGCAAAACTCAGTGTCAAATATAATGGTATTGTATATGGTGTGGTTTACACAAGAAAATCATTTACCCCATGTTTTCAGAACATCACATCAGGTAAATAAAAGTAAAATCTGGTAAGTCAGTAATACCTGCAGCTATTTATTTGCATTCTCCCCTATATCCTGCCATCTCCTAATCCTAGAAAACTTCCAAGTCCTCCCATAATCAATCTGAGACACATGTTTTAAACAACTAAGCCAATCCTTAAAAAACTTTTTTACCGGATGTTTTGACTAATGCCTGTTTTGATGGCCCACTTTGCTTAAAGGGGAATAAGGAACGAGGCATGACCATGCAGTATTCTTTGCCCATTCTGCATGTTAGTAGGAGTAAAAGGCCCAGCTTAATCAGAAATATTATGTCCAGATCGGTTGAATAATAGAGAATCGATGTTCCAACCTCTCACTGTGTTCTTCAAAGTTGCTTCTGTTACGGGATAAGTGAATCTCAGAGCGTAATAGGTGTCAAACCTAGTTAACACCCATTTGTAGCTTCCCGGTGTCCCTGATAGAGGTCCAATATAATCCACTTGCAAGTTGCATGCAGACTGTTGTCCTTGGGGAATTTTACTTCCAGCCATTTCTAAGTGATTTCTTTCCTGTTGCCATTGGATGCAGTTCCTCATCACTTCGGCCACTTCATCAGGTAGGACAACAATGCACTGTGAGTCTGCTCCCCAGCGCATGGCTGAGCACCCCCAAGCCTGCTCATTTCAAGAAGTCAAGTAACCAGCTCTGGGATCTGACTGAGGCATCTGCCAGAGCAGTCTGTTCCCCTGAGCCCTCAGCTACATGTATTTGGTGGGCATCTACATGACCCACTTTACATTCACACAGGAATTTCCATAAATAAGGGTTCCACTTAAGTGTGTTCTTTATTATCTAGAAGTGTGTTCTTTATTATCTAGTTATTTAGGGCTTATTTGCCAACAATATAGCAAGGCAACCGGGCGAAAGGAAAGGGCTCCTAGATGAGGAAGGTGAGCCCTAGGCTCTGAGCATCTTGTTTTGGGGCTGGGTCTGTGACATGCAGACACTTACTGTCCACTATCTGAGGAATGCTCCCAACTTCAGCAGCCCACATCATCCTCGGAAATTTCAGACACTGGTCTTAGCTTTGAATTTTGAATGAATTTATCAGTCAGACCCTCTTTGTCTTACAGGTAGCTATGTTTTTAACTCTTTTGCCCTCCTTTCTCTAAGAAGGCAATACTTATGATCTCATCATATTTTTCACTAAGTTCCTCATAATGGTTGTTAAGTTCCAGTTCCATTTCACTAGATTATGGGACTAGGCTAGTGAATTAAAAATACCCTTGTGGCAATGTGTAAATGTATACTGTATCCCATTACATGAGAATGTAAATTGTCCCGGTTCGATTTAGAAATTGGGATTGAAAATCAGTTTGCTTGTAGGTCTATAACAGCCTGAAATACCTCTTTGGCCTATTGTACTTTCTGTCATATCAGGTACAGCTAGAGCAATCAGTGAAACCATTTAATTTAATCCTGGAGTATAGACTGTTAACCTCCAGGAACCATCTGCTTTAAGAATTGGCCAGATAAGAAAGAATGTATTACAGGCCTGCTGCGTAGTCATTTATTTCCTAACAGGCAAATTACATCTTCATACTCACAGAGTTGGAGAATACATGCTCATATTCAAACTGTCGACATCAAACCAAGCATTATATTGACATCATGCTTTCCACTTACATCAGAAGGATTCTAAGGGTATTGACCACGTAAACAAGATATGGTACTACAAAATGGAAAAAAAAGAAGAAAAAGCATCTCTCTTTTACTTTTATATACACTTTCTACATATAATGAGGCATTGTCTCTGTAGCCAGGAATAGGTTGTTAATTCATTTTCCTAAACAGAATTCTTAATCTACACTCTCACCAGCGTATTATCTCTGTCTGGACTAAATATAAGTCCTCTTCATTTACTTCTAACTTACAAAAGCAAATTTATTAACTAGAAAGTAAAACATTTCATTTTATTATATTTTTAAATCCTACTTAAAATATAGCTTGATAAATAGAACCCATTTCTTGGCTCTGCTAAAAAAACAAAGACTAGGGCTTCCCTGGTGGCGCAGTGGTTGAGAATCTGCCTGCCAATGCAGGGGACACGGGTTCAAGCCCTGGTCTGGGAAGATCCCACATGCCGCAGAGCAACTGGGCCCGTGAGCCACAATTACTGAGCTTGCGCGTCTGGAGCCTGTGCTCCGCAACAAGAGAGGCCGCGATAATGAGAGGCCCGCGCACCGCGATGAAGAGTGGCCCCCACTTGCCGCAACTAGAGAAAGCCCTCGCACAGAAACGAAGACCCAACACAGCCATAAATAAATAAATAAATAAAACCCAAAAAGTTAAAAAAAAAAAAAACAAAGACTAACTCTGAAAGGAAAATGTTTTGTTTTCTAGGAGAAAAAAAGAAATGTGTTTCCCTTTCCAAACATACTTATTGTTTAACACTGGTGGCAATTTTATGAGACTAATGTGATCTAATATTCTAGGCCCCTTGCAGCTTAATGAATTGACTGAAGACAAAAACCTGACACCAGATCTTTACTACTCCAGGTGCCCAGGAAGTATTTCAGGGCCAGATGTCTGAAAGGAGTAATGTGATTTTGTAGTTACTGTCTCTGAGGCTGGGAAAGAGGCACATTCAGTTTGGTTCATTTTTATTTCAATGTTCTTTTACTTTTCACTCTTCTCCATGGTGTCAATATAGTTCACATTTCTTAAGGAGTGGTAAAATAATATCTCATTAACTCCGTGTCTTTGGCTTGTGCAGACATTCTTTTTATAGGTCTGCCTTTGTTGTTTCGATTCAGAAAGCATTAAATTTAAAGATGTGTACTCTATTGCATCATAAATAAAACAGTCAAGTGGCAGAGCCCATTTTAAGCATCCATGCTGTCAGGTCATTTCCCCATAAAGAAAATTATACAGGAGAAAGTTAGACATTTGTTTGGCATAACTAATTTTATCTTCAAGTGGGAGGTTGGCAGGGCCTCAAATATATTTGCACTCTATTCTTCAAAAGCAATGGACTGTTAGGCCCTTTCATTCAATGCTTTTCCTTCCATATCATCAGTTCCTAGTTGTTCTCTTATGGAAAACATAGAGTTTTGACCATAGAATGAATGAAGTTGATTTTCACTTAACTTTTTATTGTCTCTCAATGTTTTAGTTCTGGCTAAGATTTAAAATATAACTCTGTATTGAATTTCAGGGTATTCCAATGGAAAAAAAAATGATAATGAATGTGTATATATCCAAAGAAAGTATTTTATTTTATTCCCAAAATATTCAGAGGATTTTTCCAAAGTACCTAAGAAATCCTGAGAACAAAGACTTTTTTTTCAAATATTATTTAAACTTCTTTAGAGCCATGGCTGTACTAAAAGAAAAGATATTGTTGATGTTGGGTGTGGCTGCTTTACTCTGATGTCTGCATTTGAAAGTGAATATATATGTATACAGACATAGGAGTATTTTGCTCCTGACCTATAGGATAATCTCAAGGATCCACAGTCAAGGTCCACATTTGCATTAAAAGGAAAATCTGAGGCATGTGTGATTTAGATAATGAATTTGGAGCCTTAACTAATATTACCACAATGTTTCAATGATTTGCTCTCCTTAGTAGCATAACCAACAAAGTGAATTTTGCTAGTTTCTGCAGCGAGCAGTATGAAAGGAAGATAGCCATCCTAATTTGTTGGGGCTTTTTTTCAAATCATCATTTTGTACACTTTATTTTTTCTGTTTCTCTTTTTTTTTTTGTATATCTTTATTGGAGTATAATTGCTTTACAATGTTGTGTTAGTTTCTGCTGTACAACAAAGCGAATCAGCTATATGTATACATATATCCCCATATCCCCTTCCTCTTGAGCCTCCCTCCCACCCTCCCTATCCTACCCCTCTAGGCAAAGCATCGAGCTGATCTCCCTGTGCTATGCAGCAGCTTCCCACTAGCTATCTGTTTTACATTTGGTAGTGTATATATGTCAATGTTACTCTCTCACTTCATCCCCGCTTCCCCTTCCCCCTGTGTCCTCAAGTCCATTCTCTCCGTCTGTGTCTTTATTCCTGCCCTGCAACTAGGTTCATCAGTACCATTTTTTTAGATTCCATAGATGTGCATTAGCATACAGTATTTGTATTTCTCTTTCTGACTTACTTCACTCTGTATGACAGACTCTAGGTCCATCCACCTCATTACAAATAACGCAATTTCGTTCCTTTTTATGGCTGACGAAAAGAAAACCCTCAGAATGGGAGAAAATATTTGCAAATGAAGCAACTGACAAAGGATTAATCTCTAAAATATACAAGCAGCTCATGCAGCTCAATATCAAAAAAACAAACAACCCAATCCAAAACTGGGCAGAAGACCTAAATAGACATTTCTCCAAAGTAGACATGCAGATTGCCAACAAACACATGAAAAGATGCTCAACATCACTAATCATTAGAGCCGTCCTAATTTGGGTTCCTTGATAGACAGTACACAGCTCCTGGGAACACAAATTAGACAACCAACATATACTACCCATATTTTTATTATTAGAATGATATTTGTATATACATCCCCATGTTTTCCACATAATTTTCACCATAATTATGATCTCCTTTTTGCAATTGTTTTCTGGACTTAAATAACGAAATGGGCAAGGACAATTCAAGCCTGTATGGGAAGTTTTATTCTAAGCTTTACTTTATATTTCAAATATTGCTGCTGTAATAGACCTGCAATAATAAACAGGTGTCCAGCCCATGTTCTTCAAGAACAATTTTAGTTTCTAGAGTATAGTCTTCTGATGACATAGCTGTTAAGTAAAAGTCAGAATATACTTATTGAACCTCCATGATACTTAATTGAGGGAATTTTATGGCCATATTTTAAATTATTTCAACTATTCACATGAGAAGAATTTTTAAAAATGTAAATAATTATTGATATAAGAGAATATATTAAGATGACTGAATAAATAATTTATCTAAGCATTCTACCCGCCTGACAGAAAAAAATAAACTATTTCATTCACTCCCAAAATGTTAGTTTAAAAAATTTTACCTATAGTTCTTGCTTCAAAAGCAAAACTGATACTTTACACTCTATGATGCCTAAGTATTCTTTTGTAAATAGTAAGACACTTTGCTTTGCTTTGATGTTCAGGAAATAATTATGAAAGCATTTTTGGTTTTTGTTGAGGGACTGAAATAATGATCCTTGTAAGTAAGAATCAGAAAATATTCCAAGCTCAGAACTCACCAATATACAAATTTGGGAAAATGGGAATTTCACCTGGGTCATCAACCTTGTTGAGTGTGAAACTGAAGGGATTTTCAAATGCTTGAGCTTCTGTACTCAAATCTTTTCAGGATAATCAGAAATCATGATGTAATAGCAAGCTCAGGAAACCCTGCCTTACTACTTTCTTCTCAAACCAAGATTCAAAATTTTCAAATGATATGGGCAAAGAAAGATCAGTCTCTTGGAAGCTGACTAGGATTTAGACGTCTGAATTTTACGTAGTTTGTCCCTCTGTCTGATCTTCTGGCACTTTGAGAACTGTTTTTTAATCTATACTAGTCTAGGACTTTCACATCCTTACCTCTAAACAAGGAAAAAGCTCTTTTCCATTAAAAGACTGATTTCTCTTTGAAGTACAGCCCCAGTCAAACCATGCATATTTAAAAAAAAAACACATCAAAGCATCAGTCAAGATTGATATGGGATGGCTAGTTTGATATCAAAGAGTTATTATGGATTAAAAGTTCCAGATAACAGAAAGTGTGGGTTTAATTCTATGATATTTTAGGTAACGCATATATACGTAAATAACATGGATATGTATTTTTCAATGTATAACCTTTCCATCCACCAAGAAATGTGAATAAATAGTGTGATAACCTATGATTAATATGTTTCTATAATTTCCTTTTGGTTTGTAAGTTTTCATTAATATATTTTATCAGATTACTATTTAAGCAGTAATCTACTTTTCCTTTTTCTCTCAGTCCAGCTTTATATTTCCATCTTTATACTCCCTATCAATTTATTACCAGTAAGATGAATAAATACTATTATTTTAAAAACTGGAAAATAATCTGCCAACCAAGACAGAGAATTTGATTCTTCATTTGTAGGACTAGATTTACACTATAAAGTTCTATGTTATTCAAATATATTACATTTAATCACTCACTCCTTGCTACTGGCTTCAGTAGCAAGATCACCAGATAATGCACTTTTCTGGTTATCCTCTTAATTCTCCTTCTCCTTCTCATCCTGTATTTGAGCTTTAAATGTTAGAATTCCCTAAGGCTCCATTCTGAGCTGTCAGTATTCTTTTGGAAACTTTTTTCTAGGTGATCTTATCCATTCCCATGGCTATAATGGAACCTATATGTCAAGGACTCCAAAATTAAACTGTAGTCTAGCTGCCTTGCAGAACTTCAGACTCATATATTTAATTTTCTATTTAAAATATCCATGGTGATATCTAAAAGGAGAAGAAAAAAGAAAGAAAAAAAGCACAGAAAAGAGAAAGAGAAAGAAAATAGGCAAACAACCAACCAAACAATGGGCAAACAAACATAACAAAACACAGCCCAAACTGACCACTTCATCTTCTTGGGTAAATCTCTCTCTAGTCTTTGCCAGCTCAGTTAGTGGCACTATTATGCAGCCAGTCACTACACTTGGACATTGGAAGTTATTGCTGACATCTCTCTTTCCTTTGCCACCACAATAGTCCATTACCAAGTTCTGTCAAATCAAATCCTGTTGCATCCTCACCAAGCTCCATTCACAATAACCATCTTTCCATTCCTTAATTTCACCAAATGCTTTCTCATCTCAATGTCTTCACTCTCATATTCTCGTACACAAGTGCCTGAAATGATTTCCCAGCATCCTTCAGAAGAAGATCTACAACTACTACTCTACTCTCAGCTCCCAGCTTAAAAATCACTTTGTAAAGAGAACTTTCCAGATAACCATTCCAAGGGTGGATCTCCTTATTCTGTGTTCTCACTGAACCAGCATCTTTAAAAATATATTTTTCTTATCCATCTATCTCATCTTTCTGCCTAGAACCTACCTATGCTTTAGCTTATTGTCGTTTCAACACAATATCCTTCTCTCCTTTTGTGTAGAGCACAGAGAGGAAGGCATTTTTCCCAAAAGATTTATACTGTCTCTTTCAAGAGGATAAATTCTTGTGAGAAAAAAAGAAAATTCGATTGGAAGTCATTTGCAATAATCAGTGTTCTTTATAAGGTAACAAGGTAAAAGCAATTCTGTTGGAGATTAAACACTGAAGGAGATGAGCTTAATTGGAAGATCACAATCAAGTAGTTGGGAGTCCTGCTGGAGAAATATTATCCTAGTCTAGTGAATTACAGAACAAGAAGGACCTTGTGCACTTCCCATCACCAGAGATATTATTCTCAATTTCAGGAACCAAAAGACTTTATATTCCTCTTTTATAAATTCATTTTCTTGTTAAATAATGTATAAAGTAAACCACGAAGTTGAATTAAATAAAATGAAAAGTGAAAAACACTATCAAATTAAGTAATAAAAGAGTTAGTACATTGTAAAATATTAATAAAATGTAGACAACCAACAAAGGTGTTGAAAGTAAAATAACAAAAGAGAAAGAAGACATGACAACTTACACAAAAACTGTTTTAAAAGTACTATTGAAGAGAGTTAATCTTTTATTTATTTATTTATTTGTTATAATTCTACTGGTTTTATTTATTTATTTTTACGGTTTTCTTGTTTTTTTAACATCTTTATTGGAGTATAATTGCTTTACAATGGTGTGTTAGTTTCTGCTTTATAACAAAGTGAATCAGCTATACATATACATATATCCCCACATCTCCTCCCTCTTGCGTCTCCCTCCCTCCCACCCTCCCTATCCCACCCCGTCTAGGTGGTCACAAAGCCCGAGCTGATCTCCCTGTGCTATGCGGCTGCTTCCCACTAGCTATCCATTTTACATTTGGTAGTATACATATGTCCATGTCACTCTCTCACTTTGTCCCAGCTTACCCTTCCCCTCCGCATGTCCTCAAGTCCATCCTCTAGTAGGTCTGCGTCTTTATTCCTGACTTGCCCCTAAGTTCTTCAGAACCATTTTTTTTCTTTAGATTCCATATATATGTATTAGCATACGGTATTTGTTTTTCTCTTTTTTTTTTTTTTTATAAAATTAATCACCTGTTTTTAATAGACTTTATTATTTTTTTTAAAAATTATTTATTTATTTATTTATTTATGGCTGTGTTGGGTCTTCGTTTCTGTGCGAGGGCTTTCTCTAGTTGTGGCAAGTGGGGGCCACTCTTCATCGCGGTGCGCAGGCCTCTCACTGTCGCGGCCTCTCTTGTTGCGGAGCACAGGCTCCAGACGCGCAGGCTCAGTAGCTGTGGCTCATGGGCCCAGTTGCTCCGCGGCATGTGGGATCTTCCCAGACCAGGGCTCGAACCCGTGTCCCCTGCATTGGCAGGCAGATTCTCAACCACTGCGCTACCAGGGAAGCCCTGTTTTTCTCTTTTAATGCAGGGTCTCTCAACCTTAGCACTACTGACATTTTGAGTTGGATAATTCCTTATGATTAGGGGAAGGGGAGATCTGACCTGTACATTGTAGAATTACCCATTAGATGCCAGTATCAATCCTCCCATGTTTGTGACAACTGAAATTATTTCCAAACATTGTCGAATGTCTCAAGGAGAGCAATGTCACCCTCCTCATCCCTTCCCACTGAGAATCCCCAGCTTCACGTGGCTTCATGTGAAGAGAACATGACTTGGTATGCAAATATCTATGTTTCAGTCTTAGCTTAACAATGAAATCTTGGAAAAGTCACTTAATCAACATATAGCAAAAATTTACCTCAGGAAAATGGAGATACCTACACTGCCTACTTCATAGATTATTCAAGTGCTTTCAAGAAAATAATGACAAAGCAGAAAAAGAAAAATCAAAACCAGGGAATAGAAGACTTTAAGATGCAGATAAAAAGGTCAAACCTAATTGTTATATTGCAGTTTCAAATTTTACTCTGATCTTTTTGGTGGCCAAAGTGAAAAGAAAGATGATTACTTGCATAATCAGACAGGAGACAGAAAGCCAGTTCCTGTAGGAAGCATGGGTGCTCTTAGCACTCTCCTATGAGACTTCCTGACCTTACAAAGAAGATGAGGAAGGACACAGAGGACAGAGCCCTTAACACTTTGATGGCAAGTATACTCCTGATTTTGATACAGTTCTTGAGGTGTAGTGTTCTTTAATAAAAGCTCGGTGGATAACATTAAAACATAATCTAGTGAAGGCAACTCTGTGATCAACTCAGGTACTGAAGCTCAGCCTGATTTAAGTATCATGATTTAAGGCTATGATTTAAAGTATCAAGATCAAAAAAATAAATAAATAATAAAGTATCAAGCTCAGTGGTTTGGCTGTAGAGCCTTCAAGATTTCCAATAAGTATTACTTTTTTCACTCTGGCTTTTTATAAGATCTTGATATCCATTATTTTGAGATTATATTTGTAGACAAAGGCTTATTATATAGATAAACTGCATAACAAGGCAATTAAAATTATTTTCTCCCTTTTCCTACCCAAGTATACCAGCATCTGCCATCTGAAGTGTAAGGCCTTTTCTGTAGTTGGTACAGGGTATCTATCTGCCTGGGCAAAGCAATGGGAGTCGAGTATGTAGTAGGTAGAAAAGGTGGTGAGAAAAAAAGAGACAAAAGTGTAATCCAGTGATCCAGACTAGTACCTTGAAAAGTTATTTGATAAATTTCTTTAACTCCACATTACTGTTGCACACTGTTTATGAATTTTGCTAATCTTATCTCTCTTCAATATTCTCTCTTAGTATAATCATAATATTGTTAATTACTGTATTCCTCCAATACTTAAACTTCCTGAGCTCATCTTTTTACATAAGAAAAACAAACAACAAACTAGAAGAGAGATTTCTGGGTGCTGAGTTTGGAAACAAGGAGCCTATTGTTCAACGACCTCCTCTCTGCTGTAACCACCACAGCATCAGTCCACTGAAAGGCGGGGAATATTTCTTTTTTCTTTTTTGTTTGTTTGTTTAGTAATTCCTCATTAACACTGTTTATGAAATCATTAAAATAATATAGTCTGCGGGGCCATGAGTGCTGTCTGGTGAACACTTGAGGCATGACTGGTTACCAGCTGAGCTCCCTCACACTTGATATAAGGTAGCCTCTTCTTCCTCTCCAAACCACCAATTAATAAACAGAAAATAGTCTTTCTTCAATACAGCGAGTCCAAAGGCCCCCATGTCAGCTAATTTAAAGACAATGTGTCTGTGCAGATCTACAAAGGAAGCAAGAGGACTCTGGCTAAGAAAACGGGCAACCCCAGAGAATTTCCTGGAAATATAATGCTTTGCACATAACTGCGGCTCACTGAATAAATATTAAATAAAGGAGAATATCATGTGGTAGGTTGGCTATTGGCCAGGGAGAAATATATTTACAATTAGGAAGTCAGTAACCACCTGCCTAAGGGGATTAACAGAGATCATTTAATTATTTGAGGATAAAAAGCATGTTACAATGTATTCCTTTCAGAGTAATAAAATCCCTTTTGTTCTTTCAAACACTTGAGGAACACTGATATTGTATAAGTGTTAAAGTTTTCAGATTAATTATTTCTTCCAGATGCTCATGTAATTCCCATTTGTTATCTGGTTATCTGATTTCTTACATAATTTCACATGCAATTTAAGAGGCAAGCCAGAAATCCCCGTGGCAAATTTTGGCAAAAGAAGGCAAAAAAGTTGAAAAATAAAAATCTCCCAATGTTTGAGCTTCTCTTTTTATAAAAGCTGATGTGGCTGGCTTGGCACCTCATTAAGCAAATCAGTGCTAATTGCTAACACTTTAGCAAATTAAAGAGGCGTGAGAGGGCAGCGGACAGTCTGGCAGAAGTGCCGACTAACACCTCACGGGTCCAACTCAGCCTAGTCATAATGAGGGGCATTTCCTGGGGAAGCCAGTAAAGAAGGCAATTCTGTGAGTACTTTTCAAGTAAGGAAATGAACAAAATACTTTCAAGAACTTTTGGAGTCTATGTCTTTTTGCACAAGGTCCAGTCAATTCCACCCCCATGAAAGGAAGTTTGTGGAGAAGCTAAACTAACCTGAGTATTGTCATGAGCCCACCAGTTTACTGAAACAAATGAGAGATGCCTACATGGGATAGAAAAGATAATACAAGATAAATTCAAAGGGGGGAAATAAATATTAATTCTCTAAGATAATACTAGTAGGTTCAAGATGAGAGTTACCCATTCAAAGTTCCTGTGGCCAATCAACCACTGTTTTCGTATCAGAAAAATAAAACTTCGAGAAGTTAGGTATGTGTAAAGTTATACAATACAGGAGACTGAGATAGAGCTGGGCTCTTCAGTTCTTGGTTTACTCTTCTTTCCACTGGATCTTAATACAGCCATATGCTGGTAAATGTAACATCCGTGCATCAGAACAGACAGAATTAGTCAACACATATGATGTACTTTATGCTCAAGTTAATAAATGATTCTCAAATATGTTTAGGTGCAGAGAGAACAGAAGAGCTTTGTAGATGCTGGCTTTCAGAAAGCAGTTGTAAATGTAGGTATGAATTTTTAGAGGAATATTGGAGTTAGAAAAAGAGATTTTAGGTCTTCTACATGGCAATTTTCTGCATCCAATCAGATGAATAAAACCTTCATGAAGGAGGGTAAACTAGGGATCATTATATGTGTAGAGCAAGAAAAGAAGGAGAAAGAGGAGGGAGTTAAGAAGACAGTATTTTCAGAGGAGAATGAGGAAAGGGCAGTGCTGTGGACATTGAGGAAAGAGGTGGCCGACACTGGCGAGTCTTTCAAAGAAGTTATGAAATATGAGAATGTAAAAGTCAATATCTCAGCTGGTGAAGAGTTCACGTGGACCTCGAGGGGAGGTATTCCATAAAGCTGAGGTCTCAGAAGCCAAGGTGAGACACCTTGTGGGTGAACTGGGAGTAGTCATTGACTATCAATTATTCTTAGACTTTGACTTCGTAACTGAGTCCTGGAGGGGTGTGTGTGGTTATGTGTGTGTGATTTTCAATAGAGAGGAAGAAGGAAATCTACAAAAGGGCACATGGAAATTTTTTTTCAAGAAAGATCTTGAGGGCTTCCCTGGTGGCGCAGTGGTTGAGAATCTGCCTGCTAATGCAGGGGACACGGGTTCGAGCCCTGGTCTGGGAAGATCCCACATGCCACGGAGCAGCTGGGCCCGTGAGCCACAATTGCTGAGCCTGCGCGTCTGGAGCCTGTGCCCCGCGACGGGAGGGGCCGCGATAGAGAAAGGCCCGCGCACCGCGATGAAGAGCGGTCCCCGCACCGCGATGAAGAGTGGCCCCCGCTTGCCGCAACTGGAGAAAGCCCTCGCACGAACCGAAGACCCAACACAGCCAAAAATAAATAAATAAATAAATAAATAAATAAATAAATAAATAAATAAGAAAATCCTTTAAAAAAAAAAAAAAAAAAAGAAAGATCTTGAACACTAACAAAACACAAACAAAACCAAAGTAATTACTTATCCTCAGTCCCCTTTGCATAATTCTAAAAGGCACCATTTGCATAGGCAATGATGTAAACAATGTTACCTGGAATTCTGCAAAGTGGCTGCCCTTTATTTCTATTTCCATAAAAATAATATTAAAAATATAGAAAATGTATCAGAATAATTAATACAAAACAGCAATGCATGTATATAAACATGCATGTATGAACACTTTTATAATTTCACTAAATTGTTATTAAAATGTAGTCACAAACTAGTATTAGGGATTTGAGTGTTACTATTATGGCTTTTTCCAAATTATAAAGAAAGGTTATGCCAGAGCTACAACAGGAATATACATCCCTTAGTTTACTATAAATCCATTCAGATTTGTTTCCCAAAACCAAATTTGCAAATGAATATAATGAATAAAGAGCTAAACAAATAAATACAAATATTAGAATTGGGAAAATCTAACCAAAGCTCTATTTTGATTACATTTATTTCACATTTTAACTTCCTTAAAAGAGTAAATAAAAAATAATGAAGATTAGTTGGTTTCAATTTTTTACTATATAAGAGGGGAAAGCTGTTACTAATAACTATTTAACTTAAGATATATTCCTATCTGTTCAATCTGATCTGTATTTCTCACACTTGGCTGTTTATTGGGATTACCTGGGAGTTTTAGAAATCCTGGGTTCTATCCCAGGGATACTGACCGAATTGCTATGAGATGTGGCCTGGCATCAGTATTGTTGAAAACTCCTTGGAATTACTTTAATTTGTAGTCAAGTTTTTTTTTTTTTTTTTTAAAGCATACATTTTGAATGATGTGCGTTATTTTGGGAAGTTGTTGGGTGGGAGATTAGCATGGGCAGAGACTTTTTTTTTTTTAATTTATTTATGGCTGTGTTGGGTCTTCGTTTCTGTGCGAGGGCTTTCTCTAGTTGTGGCAAGCGGGGGCCACGCTTCATCGCGGTGCGCGGGCCTCTCACTATCGCGGCCTCTCTTGTTGCGGAGCACAGGCTCCAGACGCGCAGGCTCAGTAATTGTGGCTCACGGGCCCAGCTGCTCTGCGGCATGTGGGATCTTCCCAGACCAGGGCTCGAACCTGTGTCCCCTGCATTGGCAGGCAGATTCTCAACCACTGAGCCACCAGGGAAGCCCTGTAGTCAAGTTTAAGAACCAATGTTCCAGGCCAAAATATCATCTGGTAGCCAGCTTCTTTTATGAAAATTATTAAGCTTGTTCAAAAGAGCTGGCAACGGGCATTTCGATAAGAGGTTTAAATTGAAATGTGTGGGTAGAAAAGGAGACTTGGGGATACACTGGATGATCCTTGGAGCCCCACTCAAGAGTGGAACAAGTACCTAAACCAAAATTGTATTTTCCAAGTGCCGGTTTTGTTTGTTTTTGCAAGATTAGAAACACATTTGATTGTACCTGCAGCCTGCAGAAACATCAAAACCCAGGAGATGTGGCCCTCCAAGTGTTAAAGATTTCACAATTGGGAAGGACTGTGACTGAGTTACTAGGCATCAGAACCCAAACTCCTCTGCTCAGATCCAGAAACTTGAGTTCACGCTTTCCATTGGGGTGAACAGCGTGATCAAAAATACAAGAGAGTCATCCATAAGCCAGCATGTCAACTTATTTTCATCTGAAAGTACTTATCTGCATAGGTTACTCTATTTTAAGGCATATCCAATTTGGAGACCAACTCACATATGAAAGGTGGCTTGACAAGAAGGCAATTGGGAAGATGTTCGCTGTAGAAGGGCCATGAGTATCCTCCAGTCATGTATCATCAGACAATCATCCCTTTAAAGTGTTGCTTAAATACTGATAAATCCTTGCTCTGTGTCTTTCCTCTTCCTAGACTCTGTGCTGACTGCTGCAGTGATTATACCAAAAGTGGTCAGACAATCTTATTCAAGTTAAGTACCTTAACCTCACTCTATTCCATCTGGTCATCACTTCCACACAGGGTGCCTTGGCGATCTTTAGTGTACATGTCAGGCTCTTCAGCACAGTGGCTAACGGCATGTGCTCAGAAATCTGATTGCCTAGTGTTAAATTCTGATCCCACCACTCAACAGCTTGATTAATTAAATTCTCTTAACCTTCAGTTGTCTCATCTATAAAATGCAAACAATAATGATACGAATCTCATACATCACTTGTGAAGACTAAATAATGCATTCATTGCAAATAACAGAGTGTTTGGCACTGGCAGTAAAATATTCATTATAATTATTAATTATTTTGCCAAATCATCATCAGCAACGTATTTTATTCCGCTCCTACCACATGTTACTTAATTATAAGAGTGAGAATAGAACACTGTAGAAAGGACAATGGGTGAAAGGCACAAGTGTCTGTGAAAGTCAGCCCTTAATCCATACAAACATAAAACTCAGCCAAAAGAACTTCTTCCTTACAAGTCCAGAAATTTCTGAATAAGATTAAACATACCTGTTTGTGGCTCACTATATCTTTTTATTAAATGTTATAGCCTTTCTTTTGTTTTAGTTCCAAATAACTGACAGTGTTATATCTCTAGCAACTATTAAAAGGAATTCAATGTATGTAATCCAAAGAACACTTTTTTTTAAAATAGAGACATCTCATACAGTCACCAACTGAAACATACATAGAAACAATGTGATGATAACAAATCATTAGCATAAATAATAGCAGATCACAAATAATCAGTGTGGCATGCAGCATATTAAGAAATAAACAACATTAGATATGGGAACCTGTAAAATGACTTTAATTTTGCAGTACAGTAACCAACTGCCAGTTGTTGTAGAATAGAAATATACCTGACAAACTGAGAAAAACCATCAGCTTCCCAGCAAATAGGAAGGTTTATCATGGTTTTGATCAGAGGTATCATTAATGAAAGATTAATAATGTGAAAGATTAATAACATCTGAAAGCAAAGAACTTCCTTTTATCTCCTTTTGCCTCCTTATCCTTTAATGTAGGTGTTAATGAATATTGAAATGGACAAAAGGCAAGAAAAGGTTTAAGAAAAGGGGACAGGGCTTCCCTGGTGGCGCAGTGGTTGAGAATCTGCCTGCCAATGCAGGGGACACGGGTTCGAGCCCTGGTCTGGGAAGATCCCACATGCCGCAGAGCAGCTGGGCCCGTGAGCCACAATTACTGAGCCTGCACGTCTGGAGCCTGTGCTCCGCAACAAGAGAGGCCGCGATAGTGAGAGGCCCGCGCACCGTGATGAAGAGTGGCCCCCGCTTGCCACAACTAGAGAAAGCCCTCGCACAGAAACGAAGACCCAACACAGCCATAAATAAAATAAATAAATTAAATTTAAAAAAAATTAAAACAAAAAAAAAAGGGGACAGATTGAATCTTCATCCCTGAATAATCCAACTTGGTCTTCTCGATCTTCCCCATTAGAGCACCTCAGAAATTAGATATTCTGTGACAGAAATTCTCCATGGCTATTTCTGCACAGAAAGCAAATAAGCATAGAGTAAGAAAAATGTGGCTTAGGCATTGTAGCAGATGATCTCTAGGAAAAGCTAAAATTCTTATCGCATCATATTTTGTGAAAAAAGAAAGAAATGTTCTCCTCAGTACAAGAAGCGCCACTTTGCAGCAAATCCATATCTGTCCTTCACTTCCTATCTACCCCAACCCCCCCGCCAGTCACTTCAATTTTCAGAAGAAACAGACTCTCCTCAGGAACTAAGGAGAAGTTTTATTTTCTCCAATCACTGTTTCGACCAAATATCTCAAGATAAATGTCCTTTTAGGGTCTGCAGATTTGCTGTATTTGCTAAGAGGGAACCCCCATCATCACTACTGTGTGAGCAGACCCTCTGAGATACCTACACAGTGTGGGACGGTCTAGAGCTTGTTATTTCCCTCTGTGGTTCAGGCAAGGAGGGAAGAGATTTCCCAGTTAAATGTCACTGGGAATACTGAAATTGGGAATAATCTGACAAAAAAAAAATAAAAGCTCCAGGGTCCAGTCCGTCTTGGTTTGAGTCTGCTCTTATAATCTGCTAGTGCAGGGGACTACATACTTCATTGTGAAGTGGAGATAATAGATGCCTACTTCACTGGGCAGCTGTGAAGGTTAACTGAGGTAAGGAACAAACATAGGGTGCCTAATTAGTGCCTAAGCCTATAATGGATGTTGATTAATGTTGGTAATAGATGTTAGCATCTTTTATCAGCACTCCATATTGCTTTACTATGACCTTTATATTCCTCACCTTCCTACAAAAAATTAAAGTGATGAGCATTTTTTGTTTGTTTACTTTTTATTTTATCAAAAACACCTTTTGACTTACTATGCTTAGCTATATGGCAATGCTATCAAATGCTGCGAAAGAACTCAGTGCTCATTTAAAGAAAATTAGCTCTATTTTGTTCATATCTAGGTCTCACTAGCAGAAATAAATTAATACTTAAATGTAAATAAATAGAAAATGAATTATGTTAAGCTTTATCAGTCCCAAATTGCATCCTTTAAAACTGCATTAGCTGGACTAAGATGTAAACTAAAAATGTTTTTAAATCATAATGTTTAAATTAAGACATCAGAAGATATACTGCAAATATTCAGATGGAATTTCACTGCCCTCAGTAGAGCCAGAAATACATTTTGCTACAATTTTCAATTATGTAACATAAAAATTGAAATATATATAAGAAATAATCAAACTAAAGAGCAAGCGTAATTTTAAAAACCATGTTTATGGGTAATGCCTGTCATCTCCTCTTCCCAAAAAAGGAGATAAAATGAACAAAACAACATGCCTCAAATAAATATCTTAACACTTTTTAAATTTCACAGTCCTGGTTAATTCACATCCCGGTTATCCTCTGAGGTACCCTGACTTTGGAGACAACCTAGGGCTTCGGGGAACAAAAAATAGTAAAGACATGCTGTGCCTGTACCTAGTCAAGCAACGAGGTTCCCCAGGGACTAAGGCATCCTAAAAAGAAAAATTGTTAAGGCACTTAAAGGTTTGTTTATATCTGTGGTGTTTATTACTGCTGTTTTCCGAATATTCCTGTCTCTCCATCTTCCTGGCCCCCTTGGAGATGGGTGAGCCATGTGGCTCCTTCTGTCCAATGGGTGTTAGCCATGTGAAAGTGCCTTTTAAGGACAACACACTTAACTGCCTACGCAAGAATGCAAGAACCCGTAGATATTTCCCTTTGGAATCGTGACTGTCACGATCACCGCTCTTTGATCCTGGATCCACGAGGGTCTGCATGGAGCAGATCCACCCTTCCTGACCAGCAGTGGACCTGTGTGTGAGTGAAAGAAAAGCTTTTATTGTTTAAAGCACTGATTATATATATATATATATATATATATATATATATATATATATATATATATATCTGGAGGTGGACATGTATGCTCATTTCATTAACCGGGAATTTTGGAGGACAATCCTTGCCTCTTCCCACCACTCATTCTCCACCCTTCACAACAGACTGTTACCAAGGAAATAAAGAGGTCTGGCTCTGGAACACATTCCTGAGAAATTTGTCAGAGAAGCTAAGAGGTACAAAGAATTATACGGGCTGATACAAAAGCCAGGGTTAACCAAGAGGGAAATTCCAGAAAGAGAATCACTAGGTCAGGGCAAACAGGAAAACAGGCAACACGCTAAAACAGCACTTAAGGAGAGAAAACATCCAGAACATATTTTATTCAACAGTATGTTAGCTTTAAAAATTACAAAACAAGAGACGAACTGTTGAATAAAATATGTTACATCTTCCAACCTTGTCAAATACGCATTCATTTGGACAAAATGTATAAAGCAATGTTTTCTATTTGACTAACATTTGGAAAATTATCAAAGTGGAATACATCTATTTTGCATCTTTCTTGGTTTTGTTGATGGGCTGGCTATGTTTGGATGAAAAGAAAGGCAAAGAAAATTCATAAATAATTATATATTTATTCTATAAAATTTATTTGTATTGATTTCAATTCTGCAAAATTACTCATTTTGTTGTTATAATCAAAGTTTCCACATAATTTTTGTTATACTGAGAATAATGACCTAGGAAAGGGTTCGATCAGCTCTTAACAGTGACACTTGTTT
The DNA here is from genome assembly GCF_949987535.1 of Balaenoptera acutorostrata. Taxonomy (NCBI): domain Eukaryota; kingdom Metazoa; phylum Chordata; class Mammalia; order Artiodactyla; family Balaenopteridae; genus Balaenoptera; species Balaenoptera acutorostrata. Next base: position 12,181,025 of record NC_080076.1, read on the forward strand.
TAGCAAAGCCTTCAAGCTAAGAATTTTTAAAAATATTTTAAATGGTTGAAAATAATTAAAAGAATATTTCATGATAACATGAAAATTGTATGATATTCAAATTTCAGTGTCTATAGTTACGTTTTATTGGAACCAGCCAAGCTCACTCATTTATGTATTGTCTATGGCTGTTTTCCTACTAAAACAACAGAGTTGACTAGTTGTGACTGAAAGCAGTATGGCCCACAACTCTAAACAAGTTACTATCTGAAATTTTACAGGAAAGTTTGCTAACCCCTGATCCAAAGGACCAAAAAAAAGTAACCATATGCAAATATAAAAATGTTTATTTAATTTTTGGAAAACTATAAATGAACAAAACTGTAAAAAACTGAATAATTATTTTACATCTTCAAAATATCTCCTTAAATTATCTATTAAAATTAAATGGTATAATACAAGTTATATTAATCTGTATCAAAATCAAATCAAGACTCTTAATCTGGCTGAACATCATGGGGTTTTTTTGGGGGTTTTTTTGTTGTTTTTTTAAAATTAATTAATTAATTTATTTATTTTTGGCTGTGTTGGGTCTTCGTTTCTGTGTGAGGGCTTTCTCTAGTTGCAGCAAGCAGGGGCCACTCTTCATCGCAGTGCGCGGGCCTCTCACTGTCGCGGCCTCTCTTGTTGCGGAGCACAGGCTCCAGACGCGCAGGCTCAGTAGTTGTGGCTCACAGGCCTAGTTGCTCCGCGGCACGTGGGATCTTCCCGGACCAGGGCTCGAACTCGTGTCCCCTGCATTGGCAGGCAGATTCTCAACCACTGCGCCACCAGGGAAGCCCAACCTCATGTTTTTAAAATATAATTAAACTATATTAAATATTTCCATATATGGAATCTAAAAAAATGGTACAAATGAACTTATTTACAAAACAGAAATAGAGTCACAGATGTAGAAAACAAATTTATGGTTACCAGAAGGGAAAGGGGGGGAGGGATAAATTGGGAGATTGGGAAATATACATACTATATATAAAACGGATAGGGGACTTCCCTGGTTGTCCAGTGGTTAAGACTCCGCGCTTCCACTGCAGGGGGCACAGGTTTGATCCCTGGACAGGGAACTAAGATCCCACATGCCGTGCAGCATGGCCAAAAAAAAACAAAATTAAAATAGATAACTAATAAGAACCTACTATATAGCACAGGAAACTCTACTCAGTACTCTCTAATGGCCTATATGGGAAAAGAAACTAAAAAAGAGTGGATATGATTATATGAATAACTGATTCACTGTGCTGTACACCTGAGACTAACACAACATTGTAAATCAACTATACTCCAATAAAAAAATTTTTTAATAATTATATTAAATATTTCCATTAAAATAAAACTACCTTTACTAAATACAAGTCAAGTATTTAATATACATTTAGTTGCCAAGGTAAATAATCAGAAACGTGTTTCCATCACATCGTGTCTGGATCTATAGAAGAGCAATATGTAATGCTTCCTATTTCCAACCAACCTCAGCAGCCACATTCAATTGTTCAATTAATGTGAATTCTGTTCTAATCATTTGTACCTCCAAAACAAATTAGAGAACAAAGAAAAGCAAGTAAATGCACTTGAAAACAGTCCCTGATTACATAAAAATCTATTGCATCCCTGCTATTGAAGACAAATGATTTGAGAAGTTAGTTTTTCTTCCTCTTACTTAAATATATCCACCATACGAACTCTTCCCTTACTCTGAGTCAGTGACTCTTTCAAAAGATGGCAGTTGCACACACCACTCACCTTTTAGGTGGTCCTTTGTAAGGATAAAGGGCAACCTGGAGCCTGTACAGTATCAGTAATGAAAGCAGGAGTTTATTGATAGATTAAGTGAGAGAGAGGTCCCTATATTCTACAGTAAACTTCTTGTTACTGTTTGTAGCTTGTGTGGCATGATCTCTGTTTACTTGGGTCCAAGGGTGTAAGAGCTATTCAAATTTGGTTAGGGCCAGAGGGAATCCAAGTCTGGGGCTCTGTCCTCCATCTCAAGGTATGAGGACATATACATTTTTTGTCACTGATGCTAGAAAATATATACATTCCTAATCTTATTTAATACTAAATTTTGGGAGGCTTTAATTTGGCAAGTACATTTGGCATTCCCTAAGAACTTTTGTTAAAAAAAAAAAAAAGGGTCCCTCAAATGCAGTCTGCCTTGTAACAAAGTATACTTTGCAATGCTTGCACTATTAAAAAAATAAAAAGTAGATGTCATGGGCTGAGTTGTGTCCTCCCTTCCAAGTTCACATGTTGAAGTCCTAACCCCTAGTACCCTAGAATGTGACCATGGCCATAATTGGAGATGAGGTCTTGACAGAGATAATTAGATTAAAATGTGACCATTTAGGGTAGGCCCTAATGCAGTATGACTGGTGTCCTTATAAAAGGAAATTTGGACACAGAAACATACAAATGGAAGATGATATGAAGACAGAGGGGGAAGATGACCAACTACAAGCCAAGGAAAGAGGCCAGGAACCTTCCCTCACAGTCTTCAGAAGGAACCAAGTCTGATGACTTTGGTCATCTGACTTTGATCTTGCACTTCTAGCTTTCACAACTATGAGAAAATAAATTCCTGTTGTTTAATACAGTTGTTTGTGGTTCTTAGTTAATGCAGTTCTAGCAAACTACTACAGTAGGACAGCAGAGGAGTGAGCCCACAGGAACACAGACATACACCCTTTGTTCAGCAGAGCACACCAGCCCTGGCATGTGCCACCAGGGAGGATGGAAAAGTGCGGGACTTGTCCCTTCCATTAGGGACTTCACCTTGTTAATTTCTCCTCTCTCCAGTAAAGCCTATTCTTAGTCCCACCAGGAGTTAGGTGTCTTTCAAGTTGATGTCTTGAAATCTTTCCTGAATCCTGGTGTCCAGTCAATGGTAATACAGGGGGGACCCAGCTGACATGAAAGTCATGGTCTTTTAGATTTATAAGTATTCAGTTACCTATTTCTGTATAACAAACCTCTATAAGACCAGTAGCATAAAACAACACTTTTTAGGCTCACAAATTTTGTGGGTCAAGAACTGGGAACAAGTATACTTGCAATAGCTTATCTCTGCTCAATGATATGAGGCCCAAGCTAGGGAGACTTAAAAGACTGGAGGAGTGGCCAGCAAACGAGGGGGAGGAGTTGCTCAGGCTGAGAAAGAGAAAACTGCATGGTAGAATTTTGGCTTGAAGCCAGAAAGCATGAGTTTGATTCCAAATGTGTAACTCGTTTCTTGTATAACCTGCAGTTCATATAATCTCTCTGAACTTTATTTCTTCACTTTTAAAAGGAATATGCTAATGTATAACCTTCAGTAATATTCAGAAGAATTAAAGACTATGCACCAGATTGTCTAATAGAGATCTGATAAAGAGTAAATTGTTTTTTCTAATAGCTTATTGAGGTATAATTGATATACCTTAAACCACATGCATTTGACATGTATAATTTGATAAGTTTTATCAATGTATAACACCCTATAAGCCATCATATCAATTATGTTAATAAACATATCCATTACACCCAAAGGATGCCCTGTGTCCCTTTGTATTCCCTTCCTCTTACTTCTCCCCAGATATTTTCACCAACCTGTCCCAAGACATTCACTGATCTGTTCACTGACACCATAGTGTTTTACATATTTGGAATCATTCAGTGTACACTCTTTCTGGACTTTTTCTTTTGCTCAAAATAATTATTTTTAGACACATCTATATGGTTTCGTAATCACCTTTGTTTATCTTTTCACCTGTTGATAGACATTTGGATTGTTTCTCATCTGAGTGGGGCTGTAACAAATAAAGCAGTTATGAACATTTTTGTACGTCTTTGTATGGACATATGATTTCATTACTCTTTGTTAAATATCTAGGAGTGGAATACCTGGATCAAAGGTTAGTATATGGTTAAATTTTAAGAAACTGACAAACTGTTTTCCAAAATAATTTTAACTTTTTGCATTTCCACTAACAGTGCATGAGAGTTCCAGTTCCTTGGCATGATCTGCCTTTAATTTTAGACATTTCAATAGGCATTCAGTTGTGTCAGAATATGGTTTTAATTTGCATTTCCCTAACCTTAACCATGTTTAGCATTTTTTATTAGCTTATCTGCCATCTGTACGTCTTCTTTGGTGAAGTGGGTTTTTTTTCCAAATATCTTACCCTATTTAAAAAAAAATCAGCTTGTTTGATTCTTATTAGGCTTTGAAGCTTCTTTATATACTCTGTATATAAGTCCTTCATCAAGTATATGCTTTGCAAATATTTTCTCCCAGTCTGTGGCTTGTTTTCTTATTATCTTAACAGTGTCTACGATGAGAATTTTTAAAGTTTGTGGAAGTTTAACTTATTGTTTTTCTTTTATGGATTCTTATTTGGTGTGGTGTCTAAGAAATCTTTGCTCCAAGGTCAGAGGATTTTTTCCTGTGTTTTTTCTACAAGTTTTATAGTTTCAGCTTTTACGTTTAGCTCTATGATCCACTCTGAGTTAAGTTTTATATATGACTGGAGATACGATAATTACAATGCACACAACAACTTCCTCAAACAAAGAATTATCTGAATCAAGATGTCAATAGTATCCAGACTGGGAAACACTGGTTTAGAAGATTAGCAGTAGTTCAGCATGGCAGACATACCATGTACAAGAGAGAGAACGTAGAGACACAAAGCTCCAATACAAGGTGAGATTTAGATTTAGATCATCAAGGGTCTTTCACAGCACACAGTGAAGGGGTGGAGGAAAAGGCCAAGACCTAAATTGTGAGAAAACTACTGCTGGAGATATAGGCTATATTAATTCATAGTATTAGGTCAAAACATCAAATAATATGAAATCTCTATGCTAAAATTATTCCCCCTTCAATTCTCCTTTGATTCTCAATTATCTTAGAGTAAATATTCTGGTTTATTAGTAACATGTCTATTAACACCTCACTAGCATTTGCTTTATTTTTTTAAAATAAGGAGTAATCTCCACTTTATGTGTAATCAACAAACAGCATTTCCAAGCTAGAATTTAATAATATTGTCAAGTTTTCATTGCTTTTCTTTTAACTGTTGCATTTTGTTAGCATAAGTGAAAATGTTTTCCACCTGTAGTATTTACAGAAAGTTTTTTTTTACATGAATTTAAGTTAAAAGGGGTGTTGCTCTAAAGAAAAATAATAAGTAAAATAGTAGTAGAGATGGTAGGGTATGCAGTCTGGCAAAAACTGTAAACTGGTATGCAAATGAGTTTTAGAAAATAACATCTAAATAATGGGAGATTTCTTTTAATTAAGCAAAGAAATAACAGAATTAATTGCCATTTTAGAAAAATTGCCTTGAATGTAGAGTGAAGTATCCATGGATGTAGAAGCAGTGAATACAGGTAAGGAGATAATGCCATAAGTCTTGAAGGAAACCTGAAAATGTATATACTCAAGATAGTTTAGGAGGTGAAAAAGATTGTGTCTCATAACTCAGAGGGTATAAAAAAGGAAGTTTCTATGGGAGAAAAAAGGAATATGCTGGTTGAAAATAATTAACTCTTGCTGGAATGATTTGACTAGAGGCAGCGTGACCATCTGTCGGGGTGGTGTGGGGACTTCTGAGTTAAGGCAGGCTGTATGTATCTTTTCAGATATACAGTTTTCGGTAACTCAAGTGTCTAAATTTTTATTCACCCAATAAATACCTTTTGAGCACCTTCTACATGTGAAACACTGTGTTACATCTACAACAATGAAGAAGAGTGGTAGGAAATCTGCTCTTCCATAGCCAAGGAGACAAGCAATTGAGCAGATAATTAGAAGGATTGTTATAAAACTCATTAGTCAAAGTAGATCGAAGGTCACAACAGAGGGGTCAGGGAAGGGCAGACAGGAAAGAGGGCAAGTACAGGAGCTGAGCAGGGATGGGCAAAGTTCTGAGGCAAAGAGAATAGCTCTTTTGGTGAAATGGGGGAAAGTCAGAATGGTTGGGGGTGGAGGGAAGATGTCAAGAAGGGAAGGATTGAGATGTGAGCAGTGAGGCTGAGGCCAATTGACAAAATTTCTTGAAAGCCTTGTCAAAAGTTTTGCACATTATCTTAAAAGCAATGAGAAGTCATCAAAAAGTTTTCAGCCAAAGGGTGTTAACTTTCTCACATTTTACATGTTCACCCAAATCTGTATAAGGACTGGTTTAAATGCTATTGACTTATTATATTATTTGGATATTTTAGAATATCCCTTACAAAATTCTCTAGCTTTCAGAGTTCTAAATTACTGAATATTCAGTAATTATCATTTCTCAATTTATCTAACTACAAATAACACTGATATTTACAGAACTCAAAAAGAATATTTTGTATAAAGTTTTGTGTGAATTCAAGAAAAATAGCTACAATTTATAATACAAATAAGCATCCATCTTTATTTTTAAAAAGGTTTTGGAATGGGGCTCCAGTTTTTCATGACTACACATTTCACATGGGCTCAGTTAAATTTGAATTAAGTTTTGCTGCTTTCTTTCTAGGTTAAAAATAATATTCTATTGAATTTTGCCTTTTTCTTAGGATATGGGAGAAATTCAATCTATTAAATTAATTGTACTGCCATTTTTTAAAAATATGGTTCATATGCAGTGCTGTTTAAGTTTATCATGACATGCCATTCTTCATATTTAACTTGCATCAAGTGTATTGTAACTCATTCTAATTCTTTAAAACCTGCAATCAACACCCAAGGCTGCAGAGCTAATCTGTGAACTTCTAATCAAACAAACTAATCACACCTCTAAGTTATTCAATTTACCTCTGTCTTCCCGTTTAATTTGCAATAGATGTTATGGTATTTGCATCTTATCTACGAAGACAGAAACCATCTCCCTAAATAATTGCTCTGAAGTGGAATATGACAGATAAGATAGTGACCCCTGAATGGTAAATTTCCAATAACCATGTACAAACTGACTATGGAAGGAATTACTATTTCTATACAGTCTCATGGTTTTCAAAAGCTACTCCTGTTATCTCCACAAAAGCAGACAGGCAGACAGGAATGAAGGAAGGAAGGAAGGGAGAAAGGAAGGAAGGAAGGAAGGAAGGAAGGTATTTAACTAAGAAGAACCCACAGTGCATGAAGAGGCAGCAAGTGAGGCTATTGGTGAAATTGCATCTAGCAGTAATTCATTTAAGAAATGCATTCTCAATGCCAACCATGGACAGTGCCTTGAGTTCTTCACAAAGCACTCTCAAGAACCTGGTAGTCCTAATTGGAAAGGTAAAATATAGACTTAACATAAGGCAAAACAGTGCTTCTCCAGAGTGGTCTGTGAACCACCTAATCAGGAGGGTTGCTTACTTAAAATGCAGATCATGTCCTCAGTGCCTACTCCAGATCGACTGAATTCTAATCTGAACTCCTCATTAAATTCCACTGCTAATATGCACCTTACTTATGTCCCCCAGCTGTCATAGGTGATGCACATCAAACTCTGAGAAGTCCTCAGGAAGAACATACAAAGTAATCTGAGAGAAGCACAGGAAAAATGCCTCCGAGATCAAAGAGGACAAATGACTCCAGCAAAGAAGCATCACCGGATTCCCTAAATCTGCAGGAGTTACATCGAGTCCCCTAACAGCACCACAACAATTAGTTTCAATAACAGCATTACAAATTAAGGGAAGTTCTAAGGCAAGATATTATCACTAGATCTCCCTGAATTTAAGATACTAAAAGGTTATTTATTTCATACACTCAGAATTCAGTTTTCCTAAAGAAACAAAAGATTGCTAATTCTCATTAATAAAAATCTTCCTACAGTCTATGAATTTTGGGGGTTCCAGAGATCTTCTTTCAAGGAGGCTGAAGACATTTTTTCTGACTATATATCTATCAAATCTCCAAATTGATCTTATTGTTAAAGGTAATAGCCATACCATGGGTTTTACTAATCCTTTTTCAAAAAGGCATTCCTATTCCCAGAATACCATCATTTTCCCCATAGGGCCCTTGGGTTTTGGAAAAAGATCAAATTTTTAAATTTTATAAATTCATTTTAGAATCTGTTTGTGGCATAGAGAAATATTTTAAGGAATCCTTATGTGTGTTCAAATGTCCCTGCAACCTAGACTAGGAAAAAAACAAAAAACTGTACAGAGAAAGGTATCTTGAATCAACTAATCCAGAAACAGTATTTGAGACTACAAATACATTCTTAGATATATGTTTATTTTAATATTCATAGCTACTCACAGAGAACTGAACAGGATTGGATTGGTCCTTTAGATGGAAGTGTTAATTTTTCAAGGAGGTGAGTACTAATCAACAAATCTCTTTATCCAGGTTTTTACAACCTATATATAGTTCTTTTTATAGGTTAAATTATCTACCACCCTACCTCTAACAATGACAACAAAGCATACTAAAACTGCAAACAAAATTAACACATGAATTAAAAGGTTGATCCAACTGACATTTCAAATAATATTATAAGTTGAAGAATGTCTATCCCTTCAGTGGGACAATTCTAAAAGAGATGGCTGACCTGTGTACATTAACAGACACATCCTACCTGTCTCTACAAATAAGATATCAATGTCAAGTTTATCTTCCATTTACTTGAAAATAATTGATTTGTTTTCTTAAAGAGTGGCTCTCTACCCCTCTAAGTAAAAAGATTTTCCCAGGCCTTCAAACTTTTGATTACAGAAGTCATTCTTTATCCACATATCCTGGGAGAATACCAATTGCTCATTACCGTTCATACTGTCAAAACAGTATTGTGCCAGTAGCAGCAGGCATAGAGTTCCTTGACAATTCAAAAAAGTTTCATGTGAAAAAATCTAGTAAACTGAGATCATTCAAGCAGAAAACCGCCATGCTATTGAAGACAAGTTCAATAGCATGTAGAGACAAAAGGCCAGCATCTTAGAGCTTCCCTTCTTTGTGATTAGGATGAGGTCCTGTGGATGACATACCTCCCCTAAGTTCATCCACTATTCCTCTTGAAACACTGTGAACCAGACAAGTAAAGAAAAGAAGAAATCTTGTTTTGTGTTTTGGTCCTTTATGACTCTCACATCTTCAAATCATGAAATATGCTGATGGAATACAATGATTCCATAGAAGGCAAATAGATAACTTTCTACTGACTGTTTTGCTGTATTTTTTCTACTTCAAAATTTATCTATGAACAAATGATTCAAAAAATTTATAGTTTTCTCTGACTCCTTAATTTAAAAAGCTCTCCCTAAGACCTAGTCCATGCAAACCTCACTAATCACAAATTTAGTACTAAAAGAAGTATTGATTTAAAATGTGAATAATTCTCAACAGTCTGTACTCATATCCGCTCTTCTTTATTATTTATTATCATTCTTTGGGATCATTTTTCTAGATTAATAAGAGAGCAAAAAATAATATAATTGTCTTCACTTAAACAAAAGCTATTATATTAATATGTTCTATGCTTTTCTCAAAAGCCTTCAATAAAATAATCTACATATCCCATAATGGAGAAGTGTTTAAATAAATTATGATACATTCAAAAAGTTCAATATTATACAGCCTTTAGATTTACCAATAATTTTAATGGCATAAGTAAATTCTTACAAAATAGTATAAATATGAACTACATTGTACTAATGCATACTTTTATTCTATATATGGAGAAAAAGAGAAAATGAAAAAGAGGCAAGAGAGAAAAGACTACTAATGGGTATGAGGTTTCGTTTAGGGTGATGAAAATATTCTATACTTAGATTGTGACTATGGTTGTGCAACTCTGTAATATACTTAAAAAACATTGAATTGTATGCTTTAAATATACGGATATTATAGTATGTAAATTGTATCACAATAAATATGTTTAAAATGTCAGATAAGATTATTTTAAATAATTTTATTAAAGTATAATTTACATAAAATACCTATTTTAGGTACACAGTTTGATAAATTGTAACAAATGTTTATATTACCAAAATCAGGGTATAGATTTCCCTTAGCTCAAATTATTGTTTTGTACTCCTTTCTTTCTAGTTAATCCCTTCTCAACCCTCAGCTTCAGGAAAATATTGACCAGATTTGCCACTATAGATTAGATCATTTTCTAGAGTTTCATATAAATAGAACCATACAATACTCTTTTTTATGGCTCAGCATATCATATTTTTAAGATTGCACTTATCAGGTTTTTCCTTCTTGCATTGATGATTCATATCCCATTCATCTCTTGATGAATTTTGTGGATGTTTGCAGATTTCTAGTATTTGGCTACTGTGAACAAAGCTACTATAAGCATTCGTACACACATATGTGTGGCTATTTTTATTACTCTTGGGTAAACACAAAAAGTGAAACTGGTGGGCTACATGGTAGTCTGCTTTTGTTTTTAAGCTTCTGATGAAACTGTCAAACTATTTTCCAGTACTAGTTGTACCAGTACTAGTTGTACCATTACAAATCTCAGCAGCCATTTACTAGTATTTCTTTGATCCACACCTTCTCCAACTCTTGGAAGCTGACTTGTAATAGTAGTCATCTAGGTAGCTGTGTAGTGATCTGATTTTTGTGTGTGTGGTTTTAATTTACATTTCCCAATTAATGATGACATACGCAAATATACTCCCTCATAATGATGTATGCAATTATTATTTCAGGACATTCTATATGTTCATTTGTAAAGTATCTTTTCACATGTTTTTATTGGGTTGTATCTTACATTTTGTAGGTTAGGACTTGCTACCCAGCTATGGGTTATCTGGTGAGCAGACAGAGTCCAAATACCAGCAACTTTAGGGTCTGCCTTAGTTTCAGAGAGCCGACTGGCTGGAGGCCAACACATTCCTATAGAATTCCATGATGCAATGACTGAACAAGGCAAGGGTAAAGGGCGTGGCCATGTTACTCTGATTTGGAACACTTCAATGGCAATATAAATCTGAGAACCCACCCAGGTTAGCTGAAGTTTGGCTAGATCTCTATTGCAATTTGACTTGTCCTTTGCAAATCTGGTTTTCCTTTCTTCCTTTTCAAAGGAACTGATCCCTGATTAGCATTCCAACCCCCATTTTAGCATCTGCTTCTAGAAAACCCAACCTACAACATGACCTAAATGCTCCTCCTGTTTCATTTCATTTTTCTTGGGATTCTTTAAAATTTTTCATTTATAGCTGTATGAGTGATAAATAAAACTAAGTGTTGTGTTTTTTCATAATTGGTTCCAACAGTAGAAAATCATAAACCACCAAGAACACTGGGTAACCTTGGTATGCCAGACCTGAACTGAAAATATGTTCTTTACCCATAAATAATAAAAAAAATTTAACCAGCTGTGAATTCTGCTTTATTAAAAGTTCTAGTTTTCAAAACTTAAATGGCTTAAACACTGGCATAGCTTGTTTGTAAGTTTGAAAACCCTGATTTTTTTTTTTTTTTCTTTTGAGTTCTACTCAGAGAATTCCTTCATTGGCATGCGTTCCCTACTCAGGCAAGTAAAGAAATTTAGGCATTAACTATAACAAAACAAAACAAAACAAAAGCTGTATTGTTCTTTGTTTTATTTTTTGACAAAGCTCAAGCTTGAACCCTGCCCAATGCCAATGTTCAGGCCCCATTTTCTCTGTTTGGCAGTCCCAGCTTCATTTTCAAAGCTTCTCTTGCCTAACTTCCATCTCAGGATTTTGCTTCACCCTTTTCTCTTTAATCCCTTGGCTCATTTCTTGGGATCAATCCTGGTTGAGACCCCCGTTGTGTGCCTCGCCCAGTGGCCTACCATAATTTGACAGTTATGTCATGCACATGAAATGGCAGTGAGCATTTATACTAATGAAAATTATAGTCTCATTATGCCATTTGCAGTCACACTGATATGCAGAAAGACAGATTTGAAAGAACTTAGTCGATTACCATAGTATCTGCATTTACATTAAATAAATGTTCTTCTACCTTGAACATTATTTAATCTTACTAAACTCACTTTAATTGGTTCTCTAGCTCCAAGCACATCCTCTGCTTCATAATTACCATCCAGTCTCTTGATCTCAGCTAAATCCAGGCCATAAACCACAGAGAGCAAGGCAGTGAAAATGAGAGAAGATTCCAGAGCCCAAGAGACAAAAGAAGGAATATAGGACAGTTATCAGAATTCCAATCACTGTAAACAAACAGCAACAACAACAACAACAAAAGAGAAATCAAATTCCCCAAGTGCTTCCAAACTTTCTGATCACAACTGCACACACAAATACATCCACACAAGCACACGTGTAGACACACAGACAAGCACACATAGATACGATCATTTTATACAGTATTTAACATCAAGGAAACAAGTTTCCTGGATTACCTGGAGGGCAAACAGGATATTCAGATGTGTCAAGGAGAGTAATAACTAGGAGAAAAATGTATCTTGCATCTAAAACACACCTTTTGTTCCTTTTGGAGGGATATCAAAAAAGAGAGAGAGAGACAGATACCCCTTATGCAATGACCTTTTTATAAGGGCATAATGAGTTCTCAGCACCACCCTTATTCCCTGAGTGCTATTCTTTTGCACTAAATTACCACCTGAAATTCACCTTTCCTTTATCCTCCCTCTGCTGAACCTCAGAGGTGAGTCTGGGTACTGCTGACACGGCAGGTATAATGCAGTCAGTAGAAATGCTTCACAACAAGCACACTTACCCATTGACCTTCATCCCTCCTTTGGAGGGGAAGCATCTGGCAGCTTTGTATTAAAATATGCGCAAAGCATTGTGCGCAGCCCTAGGACTTCTCTCCTTCATGTCAGAAACCCCCCTTAGCAAAAATTAATGAAGGAGGAAATGGGGCATGAGGCCCAACTATACTGTTATCTTCCAAATTGAGGATTTAAGGTTTTGAGTCATGTTAAGCATAAGCATTTTAAAGAGACACTTCCTGTCATATATCATCATTTTTGTGGAACAGATTTTCACAGAAAATACAATCTGATTAGCCTGTAAGGATAGAGTTTCTTTATGTATATGCCAAAATATGGGTTAGACAGAGTTTTTAAAAAATGTTCCTTCTTTTAGTACTGTTTTCATATGAACCAATATTCCATTTCCTTGACTTTTGAGTTGTTATTAATATGTCCTTGCTATGTAAATCTCTAAAATTGGCATTTTACTTTTAAAAAGTTCCCCTAATATTGAGGCCATTTAAACTCAAATTATGAAAACACCAGGCTCTCAAAATGCCCTTCTCGGAGAGCTTGAGGACCCCAAGTGGAGGCCAGTTAACCTGAGACAAAATGCATCTGTGAAACAAATAGGTTTTGAGCAACTACCGAAGCCTAGAAGCTGGAAGGAGACAATGTAAGGCAATCAAACTAATATATTTTGTTAAAATGAGAACTTAAAACTTGCTGATTACTCTTACCTCTACCAGAAGCATTATTTAATCTGGAGTTGATTTTTAATTGAATTATTCAATGTTGGAAGGCAATTCTCCATGGGTCTCTCACATTCTGCAAGTCTTACAAGCCAAGCACTGACTGTTCTTTGTTCCAGACTATCTTTACAAGGTTGCTGGTACAGCAACAGCCTTCGGAAAGAGAGATAGCACACCCTTTTGTGGCAAAGGGTACATATTCTTACTCTCTAGTATAATAGAGATAATCTCTTCCTCCAGCAAAGGAAAGTCATGCTTATGCTATTTAGAGAAGATTTGAAATCCCAAACCTCAGGGTTCCTCTCTTGTAATGCAGTTTAGTACAGGCATCCTCTGGTCCTTATCTTAATACCCTGAGGGAACTGAGGCTGAGGAACTGGTACAAACAGGCTGATACTCTTGCTATTATTATGGCTGTGAGTAATAACCCATCTTTCTTCCCTGACCTGGGGTTTGTGTCTTCTATTGCCATCAAGGAAAGTAGAGTATATAAACTGTGTGCTTGAAAGTAGAATAAAATCACAAACCTTTCCATTTTCTTGATAGATTTAATGATGAAGATGGAATTATGAGAGTGACATGACTTTCTGAAAAAGGAAGTATTAGGACCTTGTGGACCAGTTAATGAGATTTAAGGGAAGTCCTTGGGAATCGGTAGCAAACCTTTTGACAATATTGTGTAGTCCAGTGGGAAGTAAATGGTTCTCTACCTTATTGCCAGTTAAAGAAAGGGGGAGTTGGGGAGGTGGTTACAGGCAGAGTACCAGAGAGCTGCCCAAACTGTGCCCCAGTGATGGCCAACAGTCCTTTGGGTAGGGGACTTCTTCATCAATGTGTCCTGTTAGCTAATAAACCCAGACAAAATGCAGGGACCTGCTATCCAATTTAAATTTCCTGAGATTTCTGGAGTGGATGCAAAGTACTTAATCCCTCTGGCAGTCAAGGAAAAACTGTCTTCTTATCATCACTTGCAACAATTAGTCCTAAAATGTGTCCTAGATGAACAGCAGGTTCCTTCTTGCTTTTGGACAATAGTTACAAAAACGTGTTTCCACACTGAACATAAAATAGGGGAAATATGGGACAACTATGAATAGAAACCAAGTGAAACATCAGAATTTTGTCTCAGTCACTGGTGAGATGAGGAGGCAGGGCACATAATACTGTTAAAGAAGACTGGAAACAGCTGGGCTGTCCTACAACTCTTGTATCCATCATGTCTATCATGGCAATCTTAGATCCATTCAGGGAAGACAGTAAAAAGTCTCAGAATTTTCTGCAATAGGTCTTGCTGTAAGGGAGCTTTGCTCCTATTTGGGAGATTTCCATGAGACAGACCAACTCCTGTAGGAAACCACAGATGAGGCACTGACTAATATTCAGGGACTCTTACTGCCTGGGATTGAGTTTTCAATACTGATGAAGGTGGTCTCTATAGAATGAGAAACTGACCCAAATAAATCTAGATAAATTTTTGAAGTCAGCCTCAGAATCTATAAAACATCTCTAGCCTGGGGACAGAACTCAAACAATGTTACCTTCACAGTGGGGCAGGAGATGCTTTAGATGTAGGTGAACTCCTCAAAGAAAGTCACCTCATGTGAACCAAGCCTGTCAGCCAGAAACTCCATAATCTCATCCAAAAATAGAAAGTGGATGTGAAATGTTGAGCCAAGGGCTTTAAAGGCTGAACTAGATGATGTCAGCCAGGAAGATCTTACTCTACAATGCAGAGCATTGAGCAGGCTCAAATACTAGAAGTTTGGTTGAGTCATGAGCTGTCAGCATGCTGCTCAAAACAAAAAGTAAATGCAAATCCTTGGGCATGGTAACACTTTCTTTCTACGTGTCACCAATCCCTCCCATGCCCTCTACCCTGACCTCAGCTGTTCTAAGAATAAAGATGACTAGAGGAGAGGCCGGTATCTCCATCATCCCTAGAGAGAGATCAAAGACCATATGCACCCTTCTAAGTATGCTGGGGGGTTTAGGGGAGGAGAGAGAATCAAACTGTTATGGCTTTCATGGATATGTGTGCCCAAACCACAGTGTTGTCCAGACCATAGATGGAAAAGGCATCCAGACTCAACTAATAGGATTTGAGCACAGTGGTGAAGAAGAGCTAACATGACCTCACAGTGGGTTGTGGTGGGTTGTTGTTTCTCATCTAAAAGTAGAGTAGGAATGAATGTTATGTGTGTGTACTTCCCCAGCACATAAATGACAGGAGATTCTCCAGATTAGGAAAAGCATAGGAAAAATGCAACATGAAAATCACTTCCCTAAATCCCCCTTTCATTTGCAACCAGTGGTTGTTAAGGATTTAGCATGAGGGCCTTTTCCCTTGATGTTCATAGCTTTCACCATGCACATGATATCTTGTTGGTTGGCAAGTCAGAATTCAGTCTCAAAAGCCTTGACTGTGTTATCACACTACCACCTGAAAGAGCAGCTAATAAACCCTGACATATTGCAGGTACCTGCCTGACAACTTAAATGTCTTGGGACTACATGAATGAATTAAAAACACTTAATCCCTTAAGGACAAACTGCTGTCTCATCAGCCCCCTACCACCACATGGGCAGCCCAGCACCTTCTTAGAGCCTCAGTACTAGAGACAATATGTGCTTAGCATTGACATTCTCCTTGGTCTTTCATATTGAACAATGGATAAGTCAGCATCCTTTGTGTGGACCGAAACCAACAGTGTGCATCAGAAGTGATCCAGGAAACTATGGCACAGTCTCTGTCTTTGTGCCTCTGCAGCACTAATGGCCTCTTTGAGCTATGAGTCTCTGTGACTGATGACTGCCAACTGGACCTCTGTCAAAAGGACCTCTGCCTCAATGTAGAGGCAACCCCTGGATTTTGGCCTCACTGCATCCATGAATCGATTGCCGGGATTATTCCTTTTGAAAAGTGGTTATTAGCTTTCCACTGGGTTCTTGTTGAAGCTGAATGCCTGACTTTGGTGTGGGTTAACTTGGACTAAACAACTAACAAGGTGTGAAGGACCCAATAAGCCTCACTTGACAATTGGAAATGTTACATTCAACAATGCAGCTAGCCTGGCCTTGGTCCCCATCTCTCTACTTTACTTGAAAAGTGGAAACAACGTTGAGAGCAATTTCATTCCCCAGGCCAAAGCCTTATGGGAAAGCTGTTGGGTCCATCGATTCACAGAGTTTCCCCTAAATGTCTGGGACTAGTTCACTGATGGTTTGGCCGAGCTGAAAACTGATGGCATCCACTGGGCTTCTCTGCATCTGTTCAACCTCAGTGCTTGCAGTGAAGAATAGAAAATGGTGTGATCACTCTTCTCAGTGGACAGAACTCATAGCCATTTTTATATATCTGGCCAACACTCACCTTGGTAAAATGTGTTACAATTTCATTGAAGCCTGGGTGATTGCCAACGACGTCATGTTTCATCTGCTACTTGGAAAACTACAGACTGGCAGATAATACTCTCCTCTTTGGGGCCATGAACTGCAGAAACTAATCACAGCTACTGATCAAACCATCTGGATTCTTCATGCAAATGCCCAAGTTAAGTGCCCTTTTTCTGATGAGACCAACTGAAATTAAGTTGCTGTTTGAGCCTGCATCACACACAAAGAACGACCGTTTCTGCCTGAGCACAGCAACACATCCTCCAACATAGACTGTTTCTGATGCAGAGATACTGCTCCATGCCAGACTCATGATTTCCGGAAAGCATTGACCCCTTTGTCTCACAGTAAGGGAGGCCACATCGAGTGATATACAGCTCCTGTCTGACCCTAGCAGATTTACTGCACCGCACTTTAGAACCCCTCTCAGTGTTATCAGCAGTGTCTTGCCCCAGTTGACACCTTTGCAGGTTATGGTGTTGCTGGTCCATCTGATAAGCCAACCCAGATCACACCATAAAATGTTTTTTTGAGAGGAGGACCACACATGGAAGTTATACTGTTTAGCTTTAAAAACAAAACAAAACAAAACTCAGTGTGTTCTTGAATGTTTCGTTCGTAAAAGTTAGTGAATTCCATGAAAATACTGTACCCTCTAAAGTTTACATTATAGCCTGAAGAAAAGCCTTTACTAGCTGAAGAAGTTTAAGACTGTCCTAAAGTCTTATTTATTTTATGAGCAATGATTCTATTCCCCTCCCAAATGTCAATATTTAAAATCATGTCTTAACAGAATTTTTTCCAGTAGTACTAGTTTGACATGTGATAAATTCTACCAATGAGCAAACCATTTAAAAAATCATGTGAGTTCATGAGATATTACTATATTAAGCAATGATGGCTTAATTTTAAGTGTATTTGCCCTTCAGTGTAGAACATGAACATTTTTAAAGTTATAACAATTTAAATGTTAGCACCAGGCAGTGTTTTCCCATCTTAAAGCAATAGTTTAGATGAGGATGTCTTAACACTATTAACAAAACATCTCTTGGAGGCTCAGCAATTAAGACAAATAGTTTCCTCTCTCACTGTCTGAATGTGAAGTGAACATTGGGTTATTAGGAGAAGCTCACGCCATGACAGATACCAAGTCAAAGGAGGAAGAAGAAGCCGAGCAGCTGGGCATGGGCAAGAGCACAGGGCAGCTATGAGCTGCTCAGAAGGTACCTTCTGTCATTGACAGTGAGCGTGGCGGCCAAACAGATACAAACAGTACCAAGGGACTGCTACTTCAGACAATAAGGAAACAATTTTCTCTCTTTGAAGGGAAAAATGAGCTGATGCGGCACTTTTCCCTGTTTCTTGGTAAACTCTGAGTAACCCCAGGATGATGGATATACTAGTGATGACATAAACCCTTCTGAATTTAATGTCCTGTTTGAGGTGATCCTCTCTCAGGCTTAAAATGTATTTCACACATTCTCAGTCTGAATCACCATTCAATTAAATTTTATCAATGATGTCATTCAGTTATCTCAAATGATTAAAGTCTTTTTTCTAATAATTTAATATATAATGGTTTTAAAAGATAATCACTACTAAAATGCCTCATTTAAATCTTTCTCCAAGAGCTGCTCTATCAGCACAATGAAAACCAGGGCTTTATTCTGCAATCTCATGATAGATAGAGAAATGAGCTAGATTTCCGGCATATCCATACCAAACTACCGAAAGTCCTGGGAAGTTCTAATGCAGATCTAAGTTGGCAGTTTAAAAATCTCTGACCTCTTTGTGACTTTCCTGAAGTGAGCTCCTTCAGTGAGACCAGTGACGAGAGAAATGGTCCATGCTGGATTGATATTAAGGCTCACCTCTTTCCAATTCTTTTTCAGTAGTCTCAGAGGAGCAAAAGGAGCAGACATGCTCCCGTAATTTTGTTTCCTGGCAATTAACTCCCAGAATAACACCAAGTAATTACAACCATAACATTGCAGAGAAAGTTAGAGCAGCGGTAAATGTTGCTAAGCTGTGAACTTTGACAAACAAGCCCCCGCAGATGGTCCGAGGCTGACGGCTATGCACCTGGTAACACACTCTGCATTGCTACTCAGAAGATCTGGGGAAGAAGACAGCTCACCAAGGAAAATCTAACTGCTTGAAGTACAACGTTGTTTTGGGAGAGGGGACAGAAAGAACTCATGAAGACTGAAACAGCAGTACCTCCAGTTTACTATCTATGCATTTATTTATCTGTTTATTCATTCTATTTTCTTTTAGGAAGAAGAGAGAGAAAAAAAATCTGAATAATCTGTGTTGTTCTCCCTAAGGGTACACAGCAAAGTGGCCCTGAGTTCTGGCATGTGTTAGGAAGTAGAAAGTGAAACATTTCGTTTACCAAACTGATGGCCTCGTATCTCCAGATCCCCAATGGCCCTCAGACTCCCTCAAGCATTGTCAGTCAGAGGAACCAAGCCACCCGCACTACTGCATGTAGTCTGTATTCTTTATTGGTGAGAATCTAAATTCGTTAAGTGTTTTGATTTCAGCTTTTCTCCATTCCCTTTCAGTTATTCCTCTTCCTTTCTTCAGTGCATGTTCCTCCTTTAACCCACAATTGGTCCAGCCCAGTAATGCTGACCTTGCTTCAAGTCACTCTGAGAAGTGAACTCTGCAGGCTGTGAGTACTCTATTAACAAGGCCTTTCTTAGTTTTGCCCATTCACACGTCACACTTCATTCCATAAGGTCATTAATTAACAAAATTCTAGTTAAACTTTTAAAGAGGCTTCCCTGGTGGCGCAGTGGTTGAGAGTCTGCCTGCTAATGCAGGGGACACGGGTTCGAGCCCTGGTCTGGGAAGATCCCACATGCCGCGGAGCAACTAGGCCCGTGAGCCACAACTACTGAGCCTGCGCGTCTGGAGCCTGTGCTCTGCAACAAGAGAGGCCGCGACAGTGAGAGGCCCACGCACCGCGATGAAGAGTGGCCCCCACTTGCCGCAACTAGAGAAAGCCCTCGCACAGAAACGAAGACCCAACACAGCCAAAATAAAATAAATAAAATTAAAAAAAAAACTTTTAAAGAATTTATAGACACCTCCTCCAATTAATCTTTGCATTTCCATAAGCAGCTAAACTACCGCAATCCCAAATAGTGAATAATATGGACAACTCTCCAGGGTGATGAGAGACTCTGGGAAAGTACTATGTTTCCTAGGGATCTTTATGTCTTTGAAGAAATAACACAATGATTCCTGTTTTCTTTAAGTTACCTCCTAATAAAAGCAGGATCTTTCTAAATCTTAAAACTTTAGAAACAGCTTAGGATCTAGTAGTCTCATGGTAGTTTGAGGATAGCCATTCAGCAAAATATTCCCAAGAGCTCCAGGATTCAAATGATAAAAAAAGGAAAGGGATGGTCATATAGAAGAAAAAGTCTTGTCCTAACTGGGAGACAACAGTGCCTGGATCTCACTTGGAAAATATAACACATTAGGTGTGTTCTTCCTCTTGATTCTGATCATTGAAGAAACATGACAGTACACATCTGATTATTAGGGCCCCTGTCCTGTCACTCAAAAAAGACACATTAAAAAAAAAACAAAACAGAAGCAGCAATTCAATAAGTCATCATAATTAGAAAACAGTTTAATAATTCAAAAATCAGCTAATTAGAGAGAGAGAGAGGAAAGGAAAAAAAAAAAGAAAGAAACCTAGGCTTTATCCTGGCTAAGCAGAAAGCATACTCATTGGAAATGTATCTACAAGCACATGAGGGTGATATATATTCCCAGGATCTTTTAAATGATGATCCATGAATTGGAAAAAAAAGGGTAAGTGCTATGAAGATGTGAGGAAAATAATTATTTGGATGTGATATCTGTATGCTATAGAATGTAACCTAGTTTTAAAGATGATATTATGCTAATTATAGTCAATTTCTTTTTTGTTTGTTTTGATACAGCCTTTAGCTATTGATAGCAAAAACATTAGTAAGTATAATAAATACCTTGATCTTTGATATCTCTCCCCCTCTGGAGGAGGCATTAGTTGACATGCCTGTGAGAAATCAAATTTTCAGAACATGAAGCTAAACCCCAGACAAAGGCATCCATTGTCATCTATTAAGTAAAAATATATAGGTTTAAGATTAAAATCTTGGACAATACCAGCCTATGTAGTATCATTAAATGTCACAGTATCTCTTCAAACATGATGTAACTTCAGTCTGCCTTTACCTAAATCCCACAACATACTTCTTAATCAAAATCTCCACAAGAGTTGTTTTAAAAAAGATTTGAGCGATAATAAAGACACTGGTTGTGAAATAAGCTCCAGAAGAACTAACTTTGGTTTATATCAGATGTGATGCGAATTAACCTGGGAATGACTCCTTAGATACACTGCTGAATTCATGTCCCCAAAAATGTGGGATTAAAACAAACACACATAAAATAAAACACTAAATCATAGTAAGGCAGTCACTTGGCCTAACATTCTTCTTATCCCGTAGTTTTGTTGTATTCTAAATACCACTAAGTATGTAAGCAATTGTAACCTCATGTTACAGCCCTGGTGTGGAGTCGCAGACAAAGAAATACTAGAAATGCCAATCCAATACTGAAAATAATTAAAAAGCAATTAAATAATGCAATATTTTTAATAAAGTTTACCAGAATAATTCATAAGGTTAATCCATTTACAAAGTAACTCAAACTTCTTGAAATTTATATTCTCTATTCTCCTTTTCTAAATACATGTGTGTATGTATATGTGTGTACACATATACATAAACGCCAAATGTATGTCTGATATATTTATGATCTATTTATCTAGCTTTCTATACAAATATAAATATATATACACACACACATACATAAAGACACACATGTATACCCACACACATACATACACATCTCATGTACTCAGCAGTTACCTCAGGCCAAAAATGCTCATCTAACCTGCTCATTACCTTTTCTTTCTCTTAGTCCCTGAACTGTCTCTTTATTACGTGGATTTAAATTTAAACTATCATGCTTCTTTAACTGTTTTCCTAATTTACTCATTAACAGCAACTCTTTCTAATTTGGAGGGTGAGAGTTGTAAAGATGAAGGAAGAACTTAATTTCCTTTCTTTTATCCATTAAACACTTCCCTTAATCAAATATTTGTGACTCTCTCCAACATATGTATAGATTCCATTCCACTATCATTAACAGTCCAGTCAAATCCCATCTCTGTATTTCTTTTCTACCACATTGAGTTGGTTTTCTCTTGGATTCCTACATTGAGTGGGGCCAGCTCAAGATCACTCCTCCCGATGAGTGGGAAACTTTGGGGTAAGATTCAGTCTCCCTAGACCCTCTTACCTCTGGAATAGGAATCAAGATAAATAGCACTCAGAGTAGGGTCTAGTCTCCTTATTTTTTCTACTGTCCATGCAGAGGGGTCAAGAGGGAATCTATCCTCTTGCAAGAGTCAAGCATGGTCCCTACTCTCTTGAATTTGTCTCTCCAGGAAATATCTGGACATATCTGGATACACTGTTGGTAGTCACAAACTGGGTCAGGAAGAGAGGGTAGCTAGTGGCATCTAATGAATAGAGTCCAGACATCCTGCTGAATATCTTATATACTGCACATGGTAGCCTTCATACATACACACACACACACACACACACACACACACAAAATTATCCAGTCCAAAATTACAATAGGGTTGAGGTTGAAAGACCCTACACTAAAATGTGCCATTACCAGTAGGTATAAATTCTCTGTAATGTCAATTTAAATCATCCTAAACTCTGACCATCTCCTGCTGACTTTCTAGCTCATTTCCTCACATACTCCAGCTCTAACATTTCTTCAACTTCACCTGGGCCAAACATTTAGAGTCAGCTTGCCTTGCCTTTGTACCTTACACACCTGATGTGTAATCTCCCACTTCATAAAGAATAAATTCTATGGACAAACATTAAAGTCAGTTCTTTGCACAAATTCCTATCTCCTTTGTTCTTTGTTGGCTTTACTGAACTTCTAGAAAAGACCATCCTTGAAAAATCCATAACCCTAGTATTTTTTACCTTTACCGTTAGTATGCACAAATGTTTGTGTAGCTAAACATGGCTAAAGAAAAACAAATCCATTCTGACTGATGTCATTTAAATCTAGAAGGTTGAATCTTAATGACCAAGAATTATACCATGTCTCCTAGCCTATTCATTTTCCTACTCTCCTAGATAAACATTTCACACTTTCTTTTTGCTCTTCAAATACCCATTCCACCCCATAATCTCATAGTTATATGATGGCATACTTGCTACTTTTCTATAAAATTAAATAATCAGAAGTGAACTTTCATAAACTCCCACCACTCTGTTCACTAGCAGCTGTACTCATATGCTCTATCATCACTCTTGTTACCAGAGATGAAACGCCCACTTTCCATCCAAGATCAAATCCCTATTCGTGCACTTGATGCTTCCCTCTTGCTAACTCAATAATCACCCAGTAATTCACACTACTCTCTCCCACACCATGACATTTATGTTCTCTGTGGTGTCATTCTCATCACCTTATATAAAATTTGCCATCTCTCCCATAAAAAACAGATCTCTTTAGGCTCTTCTTCCCTTTCCAGCCATTCCGATATTTTACTGTATCCCTTTTTAGTAAAACTTCCTTAAAGAGCTGTCTACATAACTATATCTAGAGCTTCTCTGCCCAATCTTTCATTTTCATCTTCTTTTATTAGCTTTACTTCACTACTCCATTAATATTACTATTGACAAGGCACTACTAAGCGTGATATTGCTTAACTGAATGGTCAAATCTCAGTTCTAGTCTTATTTGTCCTAGAGCAATATTTGACACAATTAATCCACTCTCTCCTTCTGAAAATATTTTTTGGCTTGACTTCATGAACACCACATTCCGTTTTCTCTTACTTCACTGGTCAACTACTTCTCAGTCTCTCTTTCTGGTTCCTCTTTTGCTTTGTAACCTCTTAATGAAAGATACCAAGGCTTAGTCATTGCTCCTTTTCTCTTCCCTATCAACAGTAATTCTTTTTTTTTTTTTTGACAGACTCTATCTTCCCACAGTATCTACCTATTCAGGGTATATTTCTACACTACTCCCCTCTTCATTGACACTCTCCCTTTTAGCTACATTCAGGCTACATGATCGAATCACACCAATGGATTTGAGCAAAAGTGATTTAAAACATTTCCAGGCCCATTCTTGAAAAGAATTCATCAAGATCCCATGGCTCTTTTTCTTTGCTGTTGTGATACTGGAGACCATGCATTCCAAATGGTATAATTCCAAGATGGAGATGGGAAACCCAATCAAGTTGTGGACTGGGATTCAAACAAGGCTTTATTGTTGTAAGCTTCTAGCAGAACTTCCAAACCTTTGTTGGGTTGAGCTAGTAATGATAATTCTAAAATGTGTTTGCAAGTCTCATAGCATCAACAAAGTCCCTAGGAGATCTGAGATGTTTCAGTGGAGCAAGAAAATGTCTGTGAACTAGTTTAAGTTTCATTTCCCCCATCTATCCTAAAGGGGTTCATATGCATTAAGAAATTGTTGTTTTTGAAAATTTAGGTAAAAATTAGGTCTAGTTTGTGATTTCCTGTGTTTCTTAAGTTTCCTCCATTTTCATAAACTCACATAGGACATATTTTAATTCTCTATAGAGTACTTTGTGGTTAAAAAAACATAGAAATATTTGAAAAAAATTATAATTTTTATCTCAGAGACTTTTATTTTCCTCTATTTTTGTTGTACTAGTCTTAAAAAAATCTCACATTTCATGTCTGAACAGCTTTAATCTCTTGGTGTAATAGCTAGTACCTGGATGATAATGGCATCAGGATTGGCTCAGGATTAATCTGCTAAATTTCAGGTGCAAATAAATACTTGACTATAGGTCCAGACTTGGAGGTGAGGACCCACAGAATAAAAGTTACCTGAATAAAGCTGAAGCATCTTGAGGACTAATCCAGATACAGAGTAATAATCAATTAAGCATTACTCTGACAATTTACATAATTAAAGATAGAGGCTTATATCTTTCCCAAAATCCTTTAAAGAATGACAGTGGGGAATGGAACTCCATAATAATCCAGCAGATAGAACTTTTTCATTTTCTCTCCTTCTCTTTGTTTTCCCTCTCTCCATTTCCATTTCTGTGTGTGTAGGTGTGTAATCTTACACATCCAAAAGTATCCCCAAATCTTCCCTTCATGTTCTTTAAAATTCATCCAGAAAGAGCACTCTCTTTCCTCACACTTCCTCTCCTTTGCTAATATATTTTTATGTAAAACAAGTTAGTCTACTCAGCCATCTTCAATATTTTTCTTATTTACCTATCACCAATATTTGGTATTCTAAGATACTATGAAAAATTAATCCAACAAAAAATATGCATTTCCTCAATTCGGTCCCAAGATATAAGACAACTGTTGTCAGCTATGAATGTTCTTTAATAAATTTTACATGAATGCTTTCCATCTGAATATGTAACCAAATCTTTTATAAATATGTACCATGTCTACAAGGATGAACAAGAATTAAAAATATTTTCTATAAATTGGAAAGACAGATATTTAATCTAATTCTTTATCTAAATATACACTATTTAATGAAAAAAGATGAGTATTATACTGTATTCAGTATTAAAAATCATGTTAAGAACCAAATTGTATATAAATACAGTAAAATCTTGTGATAATACTCATTATAGTAAATACTATGACTTCAGATTTAAAATAATTGACAATTGGCTCCCAAATCCAGAGAACTACAGGCAAGCTAGCTGTGCAGTCATGCCTGAATCATTTAATTAAAGTCACAATAATACCATCCTGTATTTTAAGCAATTGAATTATTTCAGACTTTAATTATGTGTTACATGTTACAGTGTTTTACTGTAATATATGGTGTTGGGGGGTGTGTGTGTGTGTGAGGAAGATGTTTTCATTGTATATAAACACTTTTATAAATAAATTATTTTCCAAAGTCTTTTTCAGACATTTAAAATAGGCCATAATTAAGAAGACAACTGATAAAGGACCATTTTGGGCAGCAGATATTTAAAGAACAATTCAGGTTCAGGAAGCCATTAAATCTAGTGATTTTCCCATATTTATTTATTTTTCAGTTTCACATCAGTTTTATGTACTTCAGTCACTTTATCCGCTTTTAATGTTTCAGGCAGAGTGCATCTTCTGTAATTTATTTCCCTAGTATCCTGTCCCCTTTTACTTAAATGCATTTAATCCTTAAAAGACCTAGAATTTACATCATAAAAGGGCAAGATGGTATAGAAGAAGGATATAATGTGGGAGTTTTTACTCTCTACTTCAATGCTTCATGCTAGTTTTAGTCATTGAATTCTCTGAAATTTGATACTAACATACGTGAAAATCATACAATAAACATGTCCTAATTCACTGGGTTAATGTAATTGAAAAAAATTAGTGACCATGCAAATATGAGATACTAGGTTTTTTTGAACTATAAAAATTTTTTCTACCAAAACAATCATCCAACAAAGCATTTTTAAGCATCTGCTTAAGTACAAAACATGTTTCTATGCTATGTCTGTAAATAAATATAGCACATGCAGAATCTGCCTTACAAAGCTTGTAAATCTGTGGTCAAGGTCACTCAGGCCCATACTTAACACTGAATCCACAAGAAATACAAATTGAATAAGTTATATTTGGAGCTGTAGTCTGTTCTGATAAAACACATGTTTCTATGACACAAATTAACTCTTATGTGATTGTTAAATGGGGATAATTTTGTCAGTTTAAATTGGGAGTTGGGTTGATCCATATGCAATTTGAAGCTAGAATACTTTGCATAGAATTTTAACCTTCTACAGGAAAAGACAAGACCCTGAGTGCAGCTGCTGTACAGGCCGGAGGACTGCCACCTGCACAGAGGTTCCGTCCACAAAGAAGCACACCTTGTTGTTTCTGTAGAAATACTGTCTTCTAAAAGTGTTTGGTAGAATTCTCCACTGAAGCCAACTGATCTGGAGTTTGCTTCATAGAAAGGTTCTTAACTACAAATCCAACTATTTTAGTGTAACTCTACAGTTAAAAGTTACAATGTGCACATGGGTTCAAAATAGTGTTGCTTATGCTCCAGTGCCCTACAGTTTTTAAAGAAATAAGGGTTTTTTGGTTCATTTTTCATCCGGACCCTTGTCCCACCACTGCATTGTTTCTTCAGGTAATGCAAACATGTACAGTAGAGTCAGAACTGGAAAGCAACGGATGCCATTCTAAAACCATATTTTTTCCTTTAAAACTAAGCTTTAATTACCAGGTTAATCTTGTCCATTTGATTGTCTCTTTCTTTGGGAAAGCTCTAGTTTACACCTCATTCCCCAGAAAACAGATCCTGAGGCCAAACTCAGATGGTAGTGCTTTACTGAGGGTAGAGTTTGACTGAATTAAAAAAACCCAAAAAAACCACAGCAACAAAAAAACAAGAATAAGGGGGAAAGGAAAGTGGGGTATGAACAGAAAAGATGCATAAATACAAAGTTGTACATAGTGAAACTGGCCACAATATCTCAGTTATTCAAGATACCTCTACAGAGATTGTGGAACTGCTGTGTCTTAAAACAATCCGTAAGTAGGGAGGAAAAGTGAAAAACCTTATCTTCCATTTCCTTTACATCATTTTCTTTCATTGATCCAAATTTTCCCCAGAGAGAGAACCCCTGTTCCAGACTGTATTTCTCCAACTCTCGTACTTACCAGAGATATTCAAAAGTTCTGTATGTCCTATCACATTGAATCTGGACTCAGGAACTGCTATTATTCCCACCAAAACCCAAACATTGCCACCAGAAAGACTGAGTCACAGATCATGACAAGAGATAAGGTCACAATGTGGGGTAAGACTTCATGACCCTGGAATGGCCCAAGGCATTCATCCAGGAAGCAGGGGAAGTAACTAAGACTAAAGTGGTATCTAGGGTTAAGGATATTCAGGAGGGCAAATAAATTCAGCCTGGGGCAAGATCACTCTGAGTGGCTTCTCATAAAAACAGGTTTCTGCTGAGCCCCAAACACTATCAGTACCTCTTATAAGTTCCAGATATGTCTGCCCAGGATACAGACACAGCCACACAGCTTATACTCAAGCTAGGAATTCCTGGCCAGAATCCTTTCTAAGATGAGATCAGGAACCCTATTGTTTATTTGAATTTAAGCACATAGGATACTGCTCTAGTTTTTGTCTATGTTTTGCAGAGCCTTGGAGAATCAGCTTTTAGGAAGGCTGCTCTGGGTCCTACCTCCAGATATCCACCTGTTGATGCTGGATTTGGTATTGGTAATGGAACCAAACAACCTTCGCAGCCCAGGAGAAAAGTTGTATGGGCTTAAAAATAGAGAAACTGTTAATTACATGGTTAGACGGTAGGGTGCTATAGTGGTTTCATAATCTCACATGAATTGAGAGTAATGTGGCACCTTAGGTTTGAAACTGTAAAAACATTTGTAATGAATATGGTTCTTCAATGTTGCACTCTTCCTCCCTTCACAAGCTGATGTTTCCACCATTATTGGAGTAATTTCCAGGACTCTGAAGCAAAAATCAAGGTAACACTAAACAGTGCTTTTGATTTTCTATTCCTATTCCATTGAAATTCTTCAGAAGAACACTCCCTAGGATTGTTTCTATCACTGCTAGAGTGCCTATTATGGAAGAGGCCCTACTATGATAAGACCAAGATCTTGACAGGAGCAATGCCATTTTCAGCACTATTACAGCTGCATGCAGCTCCAATATAGGAGCCTTCTGAAGCAGTATCTGTAGACTCTATCCATGCCACAACATCTATCAATCCCACTGTTGGGTGGAACAATGGAGTCGTCTTTCTCTAAACCTAAAAAAATACCTTTTGTGTAAAGAGTCTCCTAAGTTAGATTTCTCTAAGTAGCAACTACTCTCTTTGGAAGACTCTAAAACTTCCTTTGAGAATTTAAGAATTTTGGAAAAGCATTCATTCCCCTCATTTATGCTGGCTCCAGGTGAGGATTTCTTTTTCTTTTTCAGAAGTTTATATACTCATTGAAAGGATTAAAAATGATAGAGTAGACAAACTTTCATATTCATTTTCATAATTCTCCATCTTTGCAGAAATCTGAGTGTTTAAATAAGTCATTTTATCTGTAGCACCTGTACAGCTGAAGACATTCTCACTAACTCTACCAGAAGTCATTATGGTAAGTTTAATTTTGCATCCATTTTCAAAGCAGAGTACACAGCTGGGAACTCTCTTAAGGGCATCTGTAACACAAACTGCATCCTTCTCCCTGTAGACTCATCATGTCAAGCCTAAGACTCATGGCCTATGGCTGCCACAAAAATCTATGAATATATAATACAAACTGAAACTCAAGGGCCCCCAGTGAATTATGCTATGAAACAATTTATTGTGCATTCCCAAAGATTCATTCTGAAGAAATAAAAAGACCAAGTCATTTCTGGGTTCTTTCCTCTACTGACACTGACTCAATATTTCAAGTGGGATAAAAAATGTACATAGTGATTGTTTCACTCTTGATAAATGATAAAAAGCTGATAAACTGCCCCCCACCTGATTCCAGAATTTTGGAGAATCTTAAAAACTGTGTAGAACATCTCCCACTCCATAACAAACCATCCTGAGTCTTCAGATCTCAAAGACAAACTCTCAAACTTCTGCACTCCCTCTCAGATTTCCAAAACAAAGGCAGGGTATGTACAAAATACTGTTTGTTGGAAGCCGGAAGCTGCATCCTTTTTTGTTTTGTTTTTGTTTTTGTATCACTCTAATTTTTTGCCATACCCCCAAGTGTATGCCGCGGTGAGATATCATTAATTGACAGAAATGAACCTGGGGGCCCAGGCGTTCTGACTGCTATCACCATACCTAAAACCTATGGGCAGTATCCAATTTCATTATAAACATTAGCAAAAATGTCTACAAGCAAACAAACAACAGCCAGATAAAAAACATTAATTAAATTGCATTCAACCTGACTTAAACTTTTAACCAGCAGACATAGAAGGGTAAGCAGTTTTAATGTAATGTATCTATTATTGTGAACTTAAATTGATACAGACAAACAAAAGGAAGTAATAAATATGTAGACATAATTCAATTAACAGTCATTGAATCATATTGTTTAGATGAACCACTTGTCAGAAATTGTTAATTATCCATAGCTCCAGAATACCAAATCAGGAAACATCTTTTAATTAACTACTGAACATAATTTTGTTAGCTCCACATTGCTTTGTATTTATAAATGACTAAATTATATGTGTATATTTTTATGTTTTCTCCCATTAAGTTAAATCAGTATGTTTTACCTTCTTCATTTTAAAGATGAGTCAATTTAGGAGCAGTCAAAGAAAACCAACTTGTGCAAAAATTCTCAACTAATTAGAAGACCTACGGTTCTCAACTCAGGATTATCTATCATTGAATATCACATTCGTGAGAAATAATTTTCCTTTTCTACCTCATTTATCAGATGTCTCTCTTCTGCACTAAGACACTTGCCCAGACCCATTCTCTACCCTAAGATATTTTGTCCTTAGTGTTCCTACCTCCTATGACATTTCCAGGGTCATAAGAGAGTTGGCATCCTTATATCTCATTTGGGCACTTACAACTTCATTCTTCCATCCTCAAACAAGAGTACAACTTCCTCTGATTCCCTATCTGTTGTTGAAAAGTTAATACCTGTCTCTATGGAGTTAGTCTAGAATTCTGAAAAAAAAAAAAAAAAGAATTTTGTAAAAGGGGAATAAACTAACAGTACTTACTTCCTAGTGCTACTGTAAAAAGTACTATAATTATCAAATGTAAATCGTGTGGTCCATTTAAACATGTAGGTACTCAATTAATGCCTGCTACTGTTGTAGAAGTTTTATTTAGCAGGGCCTATCATGAGCCCAACCCATTCCTCTGCAATCTGTTTGTTTATTAAATTAGACATGTAAAACATATATTAGGTTATCCCAAAATTATGGTCTTGAGCAGAGAGAAGATATATCAGATGGGAGACAGGAGTTATTTTAAAATCTCTATATGAAATAAATATCATAAAATTTCAAAATCTATTAAGTAGTACTTAAACTTTTAAAAAGTAGCTGTGCTTTAGTAACCATAAGGGAGTATAATGGCCCCTGTACTTCTCCAGTTATGCTGCCAGGGGCACTGAATACCAACACAGTTATACTAGTCAACCCCAGCCAGTTCAAATCATTCTCCTCTATTCATTTTTAGGCCCAAGACGTTCAAACTCCAGTGTTTAAGTCAGAAAAGAAAATTAAAACAATTGTGGAATAAAAAGACCTTCCCTAATCTTGCAATTCTTGAATTCTGGGCACTGGTTTGCCTTTTTCTCCAAGACTCATCTGCTTCTTCCTATCTTTATTGAACCAATGGCTAAAGTTGCAATAATCACAGAGATTAGGGGGACTAATAGTTTTAGAAAAAATAAGAGAGAAAAAAGCTAATAATATGTGTGATTGAAAATGGTATGAGGCACTCCCTTTTGTGAGAGCACCGGAATCACAACAAACTGCTGAACAATCATCGACAGGAAGACACTGGAAGTCACCAAAAAAGATACCCCACATCCAAAGACAAAGGAGAAGCCACAATGAGTTGGTAGGAGGGGTGCAATCACAATAAAATCAAATCCCCTAATGGCTGGGTGGGTGACTCACAAACTGGAGAACACTTATACCACAGAAGTCCACCCACTGGAGTAAAGGTTCTGAGCCCCACGTCAGGCTTCCTAACCTGGGGGTCCAGCAACGGGAGGAGGAATTCCCAGAGAATAAGACTTTGAAGGCTAGTGGGATTTGACTGCAGGACTCTGACAGGACTGGGGGAAACAGAGACTCCACTCTTGGAGGACACACACAAAGTAGAGTGCGCATCGGGACCCAGGGGAAGGAGCAGTGACCCCAGCGGAGACTGAACCAGACCTACCTGCTAGTGTTGGAGGGTCTCCTGCAAAGGCGGGGGGTGGCTGTGGCTCACCATGGGGACAAGGACACTGGCAGCAGAAGTTCTGGGAAGTACTCCTTGGCATGAGCCCTCCCAGAGTCTGCCATTAGCCCCCAACAAAGAGCCAGGAAGTCTCCAGTGTTGGGTCGCCTCAGGCCAAACAACCAACAGGTAGGGAACCCAGCCCCACCCATCAGCAGACAAGTGGATTAAAGTTTTACTGAGTTCTGCCCACCAAAGCAACACCCAGCTCTACCCACCACCAGTCCCTCCCATCAAGAAACTTGCACAAGCTTCTTAGATAGCTTCATCCACCAGAGGGCAGACAACAGAAGCAAGAAGAACTACAATCTGCAGCCTGTGGAACAAAAACCACATCCACAGAAAGATAGACAAGATGAAAAGGCAGAGGGCTATGTACCAGATGAAGGAACAAGATAAAACCCCAGAAAAACAACTAAATGAAGTGAAGATAGGAAACTTTCCAGAAAAAGATTCAGAATAATGATAGTGAGGATGATCCAGGACCTCAGAAAAAGAATGGAGGCAAAGATCGAGAAGATGCATGAAATGTTTAACAAACACCTAGAAGAATTAAAGAACAAACAAACAGAGATGAACAATACAATAACTGAAATGAAAGATACACTAGAAGGAATCAATAGCATAATAACTAAGGCAGAAAAACGGAAAAGTGACCTGGAAGACAGAACGGTAGAATTCACTGCCGTGGAAGAGAATAAAGAAAAAAGAATGAAAAGAAATGAAGACAGCCTAAGAGACCTCTGGGACAACATTAAATGCAAAAACATACGCATTATAGGGGTCCCAGAAGGAGAAGAGAGAGAGAAAGGACCCGAGAAAATATCTGAAGAGATTATAGTCGAAAACTTCCCTAACATGGGAAAGGAAATAGCCACCCAAGTCCAGGAAGCGCAGGGAGTCCCAGGCAGGATAAACCCAAGGAGAAACACGCCGAGACACATAGTAAATCAAATTGGCAAAAATTAAAGACAAAGAAAAATTACTGAACGCAACAAAGGAAAAATGACAAATAACATACAAGGGATCTCCCATAAGGTTAACAGCTGATTTCTCAGCAGAAACTCTACAAGCCAGAAGGGAGTGGCATGACATATTTAAAGTGATGAAAGGGAAGAACCTACAACCAAGATTACTCTACCAGGCAAGGATCTCATTCAGATTCAACAGAGAAATCAAAAGCTTTACAGACAAGCAAAAGCTAAGAGAATTCAGCACCACCAAACCAGCTCTACAACAAATGCTAAAGGAACTTCTCTAAGTGGGAAACACAAGAGAAGAAAAGGACCTACAAAAACAAACCCGGGCTTCCCTGGTGGCACAGCGGTTGAGAATCTGCCTGCCAATGCAGGGGACACGGGTTCAAGCCCTGGTCTGGGAAGATCCCACATGCCGCGGAGCAACTGGGCCCGTGAGCCACAACTACTGAGCCTGCGCGTCTGGAGCCTGTGCTCCGCAACAAGAGAGGCCGCGATAGTGAGAGGCCCGCGCACCGCGATGAAGAGTGGCCCCCGCTCGCCGCAACTGGAGAAAGCCCTCGCACAGAAACGAAGACCAAACACAGCCAAAAATAAATAAATAAATAAATTAATTAATTAAAAAAAAAAAACAAAAAACAAACCCATAACAATTAAGAAAATGGTAATAGGAACATACATATTGATAATTACCTTAAATGTGAATGGATTAAATGCTCCAACCAAAAGACACAGGCTTGCTGAATAGATACAAAAACAAGACCCATATATATGCCATCTACAAGAGACCCACTTCAGACCTAGGGACACATACAGACTGAAAGTGAGGGGATGGAAAAAGATATTCCAAGCAAATGGAAATCAAAAGAAAGCTGGAGTAGCAATACTCATATCAGATAAAATAGACTTTAAAATAAAGAATGTTACAAGAGACAAAGAAGGACACTACACAATGATCAAGGGATCAATCCAAGAAGAAGATATAACAATTATAAATATATGTATGCACCCAACATAGGAGCACCTCAATACATAAGGCAACTGCTAACAGCTATAAAAGAGGAAACTGAGAGTAACGCAATAATAGTGGGGGACTTTAACACCTCACTTACACCAGTGGACAGATCACCCAAACAGAAAATTACTAAGGAAATACAAGCTTTAAATGACACAATAGACTGGATAGATTTAATTGACATTTATAGGACATTCCATCCAAAAGAGGAGATTACACTTTCTTCTCAAGTGCACACGGAACATTCTCCAGGATAGATCACATCTTGGGTCACAAGTCAAGCCTCAGTAAATTTAAGAAAACTGAAATCATATCAAGCATCTTTTCTGACCACAACACTATGAGATTAGAAGTCAATTACAGGGAAAAAAAGTAAAAAAACACAAACACATGGAGGCTAAACAATACGTTACTAAATAACCAAGAGATCACTGAAGGAATCAAAGAGGAAATCATAAAAACACCTAGAGACAAATTACAATGAAAACACGATGATCCAAAACCTATGGGATGCAGCAAAAGCAGTTCTAAGAGGGAAATACATAGCAATACAAGCCTACCTCAAGAAACAAGAAAAATCTCAAATAAACAATCTAACCTTACACCTAATGGAACTAGAGAAAGAAGAACTAACAAAACCCATAGTAGAAGGAAAGAACTCATAAAGATCAGAGCAGAAATAAATGAAATAGAAACAAAGAAAACAATAGCAAAAATGAATAAAACTAAAAGTTGGTTCTTTGAGAAGATAAACAAAATTGATAAGCCATTAGCCAGACTCATCAAGAAAAAGAGGGAGAGGACTCAAATCAATAAAATCAGAAATGAAAAAGGAGAAGTTA
This sequence comes from Balaenoptera acutorostrata, assembly GCF_949987535.1. Classification (NCBI taxonomy): domain Eukaryota; kingdom Metazoa; phylum Chordata; class Mammalia; order Artiodactyla; family Balaenopteridae; genus Balaenoptera; species Balaenoptera acutorostrata. Next base: position 12,215,748 of record NC_080076.1, read on the forward strand.
CAACAGACGCCGCAGAAATACAAAGCATCCTAAGAGACTACTACAAGCAACTCTATGCCAATAAAATGGACAACCTGGAAGAAATGGACAAACTCTTAGAAAGGTATAACCTTCCAAGACTGAACCAGGAAGCAATAGAAAATATGAACAGACCATTCACAAGTAATGAAATTGAAACTGTGATTAAAAATCTTCCAGCAAACAAAAGTCCAGGACCAGATGGCTTCACAGGTGAAGTCTATCAAACATTTAGAGAAGAGCTAACACACATCCTTCTCAAACTCTTCCAGAAAATTGCAAAGGAAGGAACACTACCAAACTCATTCTACAAGGCCACCATCACCCTGATACCAAAACCAGACCAAGATACTAAAAAAAAAGAAAATTACAGACCAATATCACTGATGAATATAGATGCAAACATCCTCAACAAAATACTGGCAAACAGAATCAAACAACATATTAAAAGGATCATATACCATGATCAAGTGGTATTTATCCCAGGATTGCAAGGATTCTTCAATATATGCAAATCAATCAATGTAATACACCATATGAAAAAATTGAATAAAAACCATATGATCATCTCAATAGATGCAGAAAAAGCTTCTGACAAAATTCGACACCCATTTATGATAAAAACTCTCCAGAAAGTGGGCATAGAGGGAACCTACCTCAACATAATAAAGGCCATATACGAGAAACCCACAGCAAACATCATTCTCAATGGTGAAAAACTGAAAGCATTTCCTCTAAGATCAGGAACAAGACAAGGATGTCCACTCTCGCCACTATTATTCAACATAGTTTTGGAAGTCTTAGCCACAGCAGTCAGAGAAGAAAAAGAAATAAAAGGAATACAAATTGGAAAAGAAGAAGTAAAACCATCACTGTTTGCAGATGACATGATATTATACATAGGCAATCCTAAAGATGCCACCAGAAAATTACTAGAGCTAATCAATGAATTTGGTAAAGTAGCAGGATACAGAAGTAATGCACAGAAATCTCTTGCATTCCTATACACTAATGATGAAAAATCTGAAAGAGAAATTGAGAAACACTCCCATTTACCATTGAAACAAAAAGAATAAAATACCTAAGAATAAACCTACCTAGGGAGACAAAACACCTGTATGCAGGAAACTATAAGACACTGTTGAAAGAAATTAAAGATGATACAAACAGATGGAGAGATACACCATGTTCTTGGATTGGAAGAATCAATACTGTGAAAATGACTATACTACCCAAAGCAATCTACAGATTCAATGCAATCCCTATCAAATTATCAATGGCATTTTTTGCAGAACTAGAACAAAAAATCTCAAAATTTGTACAGAGACACAAAAGACCCTGAATAGCCAACACAGTCTTGAGGGAAAAAAACGGAGCTGGAGGAATTAGACTCCCTGACTTCAGACTATACTACAAAGCTACAGTAATCAAGGCAATATGGTACTGGCACAAAAACAGAACTATAGATCAATGGAACAGGATAGAAAGCCCAGAGATAAACCCACACACCTATGGTCAACTAATGTATGACAAAGGAGGCAAGGATATACAATGGAGAAAAGACAGTCTCTTCAATAAGTGGTGCTGGGAAAACTGGACAGCTACATGTAAAAGAGTGAAATTAGAACACTCCCTAACACCATATACAAAAATAAACTCAAAATGGATTCAAGAGCTAAATGTAAGACCAGACACTATAAAATTCTTAGAGAAAATCATAGGAAGAACACTCTTTGACATAAATCACAGCAAGATCTTTTTTGATCCACTTCCTAGAGTAATGGAAATAAAAACAAAAATAAACAAATGGGACCTAATGAAACTTAAAAGCTTTTGCACAGCAAAGGAAACCATAAACAAGACAAAAAGACAACCCTCAGAATGGGAGAAAATATTTGCAAACGAATCAATGGACAAAGGATTAATCTCCAAAATATATAAACAGCTCATGCAGCTCAATATTAAAAAAACAAACAACCCAATCCAAAAATGGGCAGAAGACCTAAATAGACATTTCTCCAAAGAAGACTTACAGATGGCCAAGAAGCACATGAAAAGCTGCTCAACATCACTAATTATTAGAGAAATGCAAATCAAAACTACAATGAGGTATCACCTCACACCAGTTAGAATGGGCATCATCAGAAAACCTACAAACAACAAATGCTGGAGACGGTGTGGAGAAAAGGGAACCCTCTTGCACTGTTGGTGGGAATGTAAATTGATACAGCTACCATGGAGAACAGTATGGAGATTCCTTAAAAAACTAAAAATAGAATTACCATAGACCCAGCAATCCCACTATTGTGCATGTACCCAGAGAAAACCATAATTGAAAAAGACACATGCACCCCAATGTTCATTGTAGCACTATTTACAATAGCCAGGTCATGGAAGCAACTAAATGCCCATTGACAGATGAATGGATAAAGAAGATGTGGTACATATATATACAATGGAATATTACTCAGTCATAAAAAGGAACGAAATTGGGTCATTTGTAGAGACGTGGATGGATCTAGAGACTGTCATACAGAGTCAAGTAAGTCATAAAGAAAAAAAACTAATATCGTATATTAACACATATATGTGAAACCTAGAAAAATGGTACAGATGAACCGGTTTTCAGGGCAGAAATAGAGACACAGCTGTAGAGAACAAACGTATGGACACCAAGGGGGTCAAGTGGCAGTGGGGGTGGTGGTGGTGTGATGAATTGGGAAATTGGGATTGACATGTATACACTAATATGTATAAAATGGGTAACTAATTAGAACCTGCTGTATAAAAAAATAAATAAAATTCTGAAATTCAAAAAAAAATAGTAAATGGTATGAGGGGAAAAGTTTACTCAACACAATTGAAAGTAGATTATGACAGCCACTCTGGAAGGACATTGGCTCATAAATTAAAAATGTGAATGTGTTATGAGCAGTGTGTTTACTTCTAGCACTTCTAGTAATCTAGTCTATAAAAAAATAAACACAGAGATTTTGGTCTTCTAAGTGACAGAAATCTAACTCCAGCTTAGGTGCAAAGGGGGATTCACTGATTAACCAAACTGAGAAATGAAATGTGAAGAAAGGCAGGATGGTTGCCTTGGAAGTATGAGAAACTAAAGACTAGAAGATTTTCAGTTCTCTCTTTCTCTCCCTTCTTCCTCTGCCCCCTCAATTCTCTCCTCATTATCTCTTTTTTTTTTAATGATAGATTTTTAAAATATTTATTTATTTATTTTTGGCTGCGTTGGGTCTTCATTGCTGCGTGTGGGCTTTCTCTAGTTGCGCCCAGCAGGGGCTACCCTTCATTGTGGTGCGTGGGCTTCTCAAGGCAGTGGCTTCTCTTGCTGCGGAGCACGGGCTCTAGGCGCGCGGGCTTCAGTGGCAGCAGCACGCGGGCTCAGTAGTTGTGGCTCACGGGCTCTAGAGCGCAGCCTCAGTAGTTGTGGCACACAGGCTTAGCTGCTCCGCAGCATGTGGGATCTTCCCAGACCAGGGCTCGAACCCGTGTACCCTGCCTTGGCAGGTAGATTCTTAACCACCTGCGCCACCAGGGAAGCCCGTCTCCTCATTATCTCTTAAACACAGAGGAAAACACAGCCACTGGTAGAACCCAATCTCTTCATTTTACAGCATCCACTACCAGAAAAAAAATCGATAATTTAGAAAAAGCCTCCGTAACTGGTCCAAACAATTGTGGCAAGGAAATCTGGGTCTTGTAAGAAAGTTACTAATTTCAAGGTTTCCACTTATATGCGGATAGGGATAGAGAAGAGATCCCTGTAGAAGGAGAAAAGAGGAGTCTGAGCAGAATATATATATATATGTGTTACATCTGTAATATATGTATTATATGTATTAATCTATGATGTATTATCTCATACATAAAAATCAAAACAGGAGGATTGTAGAGCTAATCATGAAAGACAAGAAAAAGCCTTCTATTAATAATATATTTCCATAAATTTTTGACAGGAGAAGATTCCTTAAGTGGGACATGAAAATAACTAACTACAAATACAAAGCTTGATAGATTGGACTACATTAAAATAGGATCTTCTGTTCAGAAAACTCACGTTAAGAAAGTAGAAAGGCAAGGTGAAAGGAGGAGACAATATTTGTAATACATGTAAGTGATAAAGCACTTGTAACTGCAATTTATAAAACATTTCTACAAATTAAAAGTAAAGTACATAGAAATATCATAAAACAACATGCAAGAAGCTTCATGTATCATTTTTTAGAAGACAAGTCCAAATGGTCAATAAACACAAAACTTGCTTTACTCCATTAGTTATCACTGAAATTGCATTAGAGGCCATTGTGCTCCTCCCTATATCCCTTCTACTTTATCACTAATTTCATCCATGTCTTTCAGCCTTGCTCAGACAGCATCTTGCCTTAAGAGTGTGTCATGTATTTCTATCTGCTCCAGGGCTTCTCCAATATCAAGAATGCTAATAAAAGCCTGCTGAGCAAGTACAGAAGTACAGAGAGGCTGGGGTAACCCTCTACCAACGGAGGACTAGAGTCAATAAATAATTATCCTCCTAGTTGATCCTTGAGCAGACAATACTGAGTGGCATTCTGTACACTCTTCAGAAGGTCCTGGACAAGCCCTAGCTTCCCACACAGGTGATTTTGTAACACACACTTACATTGGGTTTTCATTTTTCAATCACTCCCAAAGATCCTTCATTCTTACTTCCTTGAATTGCATCCTGCATATAAGTTATTTTTTTAGGCTCTGCTTTCAAAAAGAAAGTCAACCTACGGCAGGCAGGCACACAAATTAAGACCACAGTAATATTCCTTTACGCATACACCAGAATAAGTTAAACTAAAACCTACAGTTGGTGAGGCTATGAAATAACACTCTTGTACAATGCTGATGGGAGTGCAACCGGTATTCGTATTTTGGAGCATTCACTAAGATAGACCACATACTGGGCCAAAAACCACATCTTAACAAGTTTTAAAAAATAAGAATCATAAAATGCAACTCCAAGATTTAAAAAAAATGTCTGAGAGAAATGTTAATAAGACCCAGTGAAGGTAATTAAGTGGTAAAGCATTTCTTTCCAGCAGAAACATAAATGCACATAAGCTATCCAGAGAAAAAGTCAATATGTGCTAAAAACCTGAAATATTCTTTGGCCCATTCATTCTAATTCTAGAAATACTATGTATATAAATGTGTGCACAGGGATTCTCAAGTTTGTAATAGCAAACCAGTGGACCAAATTAACTACCCAAATATAGTAAAATTACAGTTTTCAAGAAATTTAAAAAAGTATTTAATGATGTTTGCAAAGACAAAGTAATATAAAAGATTATAAGGTATTTAAATATTCCTAAAGATGTCAAATTTTAAAATATAAATGGATATATGAAAAATAAGCACTTAAATAGCACTGTTTGCCAAAATGTTAACAAAGGATATCTATCTCTGGATTGTAGAAGTGTAGAGATAGTCTTTTTTTTTTTTTTAATTCTGACTTTTCTACAATGATATGCATTATCAAAATTGACAGTGAAAAGAGTAATACTGAGAATCTCTTGTTCCTGAGGTTCATACATGCCCTTCCTTTACTGTGGTGTCCCTATAGATTTAAGAAACGCAAGGTTGGTACAAATTGATGTTTAATATTTTAACAGCACTTATCTTAACGCGCATGTTGGCACTTCTCTGAAGCTGGAAGTTTTCTGGAATTTGCTATGTGCTTATCCTAGAGACTGTTTTCCCCTTGCTTTCACACACGTGTCCTCAGATGACTTAATTAGCTTTTTGACTTTGATATTCAGCAACCAGGATACTGCATGATTGAATTTATCAGCTCTCATTGTCCCACTATTGAGATAAAGGTGTTTGTTTAAGAATGGGACATCTTAACTTTGCAAATGAAGAACTGTCACTTTGACAGCAGTGTTTGACCAAAAGGTAAACACACACAGTTATTTGTGAGTGTTAACTCTTCTGTAAACACATCCAGGATTTAAAACAATACATTAATATGTGACTGAAATTCTCTGATTCTATTTTAAAAACTGGGCCTTTAAGACGAAAAGCAAAATTATGTAATGGGTCCAATTGTACTCACAATAAATTCTGTAGCCCATCTTGATGATGTAGCAAGAAACCAGGACAGTATTAATTAATAGTCAAACAAAAATGATCTAATATTTATAACTGAACTTTGGCAAATTTGGAAAAGTATCTGTTATTTTAACACTTTAACATATATGAAAAAAAGCAAGAACAAGTACAAAGTGTTTATGGAAGGCAAGAACTCTGAGTTACAAAAACAAACAGAAGAAATGAACACTGACAACCTTGCACTGCTAAAAATCAACTAATAGCAGTAATGTTTTAATTCCTGGTGTTTCTAACATTGTTGCATTAAGCAAAGTAAAGCAGCTGAATGGAGAAGATGCTTTGGTTTTCAATGACCCTTCCTCAGAGACATCATTTGTGACGGAACAACCGTGGCTTGTTTCGAAGTGTAGCCTACACACTTAGTGGAAAAGAGCTAAGAGAACTGGATCTTAGTCATGATGTGGGACTGCCCTGGTGCACATACTGTCTGCTTGGATGATGGCTTGTGGTGCATCCTGACTCTTTCCTGAGATAAGTGACTGAATTTGGGAAATAAGCATTTTTCAAGCCACTTATCAAAGAGAAATCACCCAGTTTGCACCTATCCTCAGCCACCTCCATCTTGGACAGTGCCAGAACCGTGAGATTATGCTGCCTGCTATAGGTTCAAAAGTAGAGGGCACTAGAGGAAGAACAGTTAGTTTCTCAATGTCCCACATTTATTCACAACACTCTAATAAGTAAGTTTATTTTTAGGAGACGGGTTCTAAGTGCTTACTTCTGAAGGCCTGTATTACTGAGTTAGAGATAAAGTGAAAAAGCTATATCCATTATCTATTATTCCCCTACTCTAGATTACTCAGTGGGCAGCCCAAATAGCCTCTAGTAATTATCACTTAATGATCAAAGCAACTCCAAATGATGGGAATAAGCATTAAATGCCTGTAAAGATGATATTAGGTAAAGCAACTGAAATGCATGAGAGTTTAGTAACAAATCCAGGATTTGAACACAGGCTTGTTAGACTTTAGGCCCCTATTTTCATTATTATTCTTCTGAAGCCCCTTTTTCTATTCTCATACACAATTTCTCATATACCTAGGATGATGAATAAAGAGTTAGTCATACTTGTTACAAATAAGTAAACCTTGTATCATGAAATAAACACTTGTTGCAATATACTAATAATTTTTACTTTTAATATTGTTATATGGTTCTACATACAGGTGATTTCTAAGATAGAGGTAAAATTAAATAATTACTTATTTGTATTTCCTATTTTACAGATTTTTTAAAAGACAATATTGAGTGTATCAAACTCTCTGATAATCTGGAGTTAACTGCTCCTCAGGTTGGTTTACTCCTATAGGAGCTGACTTGAACCCCATGATTTCTAGGGTACCTATATATGCTTTTTATAGGATTATCTTCTGGCTAGTAAGCTATTCATTGCTATTCTCAGTGAGTGTCCTGTATGTCTCCCCTTCTTCTTTGTTCCTCCTAATTCCCTACAGTCTGAGATCTTGTATAATCTTGATTGTTAGACTTGTGTATAAACTGAGATAAAACAATATATGTGTAAAGATCTGAGAGGCTCTTCTATTAGTAAAATAGAAGAGAGTTGTATTTTTCATGAGAGTTAGCAGTATTGACTTGAAGACTTCTATTTTGACTTCTTCCAGATATTTGTTAGTGATGTAGAGAAGTTATAGAGAATTGAGAGAAATGAAAGTAAATTGCAAAGGAAAGATGTGAAAAGAAACTGTTGGAAACATTCAAGTATTTATGCAATTTTAGAAATCCCCAGAAGCTACCTCCCATTAATGAGCAAAGTACACTACACAAAATTTAAGACTTGACTATACCACCATGATTCTAAGGAAGGAATAACAAAGTATTTCTTTCGAACATCAGTCTAATACAGTAGCCAGAGTCTGGTTCTGCAGGAGGAAAGGGGAGCTTCTCTACTCTAGAAAAATATCTCTCCGTCAGTTTCTGCCACTTGACATTTCTTTCCTGTATTTTCTTAAAATGGAGAAAACATTAAGCTCATTTTTCAGAACGTGGAATATTATTTGAGGGCATATATACCCAAGTGTAGAAACCATCTGAATTTACTGGCCTCCTACAAAGACATGACCTACCTACTGTCTACCTTTATGTGATGAGAAGACCCAAGAAGGCCTTAATACAGAAAACCGTGTTCTCTTTCCTCTCCGCTCCCGAAGAAAATGGAGAGATAAGCTGACCCAAGTCTACCATCCTAAGAAAGATATTTTTGGCTATGTTTTTCTCCATTTGAACACTTAAGTATACTGGCAATTCCTTCAGGTTCCAAGATGGTGCAGGCAACCAGAGGACTGTACTTTTTCAAAATTGAGATTTAAACCTTAAGGGAAATAGTGGCCCATGTAGGCCTCCAACCTAAAAGCATGTGCCTCAAGCTGCTCACTAGAATTTGGTACCTACCTAGCTGACAATAAAATACCTGCTGATTCTCATTCACTCCTGTTCCTTTTATAAAGTTCCCTTGACGATTTCATTGGAAGAGAGGCAATTGGCAGGACAGGACTTGAGAACCCATTCAATCTTTAAGCAATATCTTTAAGCATATAATAACATACTCAAACCCCAATCTTGCTTCAAAAACCTCTAAATGTACATATGAATTGCTTTACTGAGTATCCACCATTGTGCTAGTAAAAATAATGAGAGTATGGATAGATTTAGAGCAATAAATGATAAAAAAAGAAATTGTTATATCTGTCAATATCATTTAGAGAAATTATAACATTTTATTAATCTCTGCCTTAAGGAAACATGAAAGCAACCCATACACTAAACTCTGACTGAGACACACTCTACTTTTCAATGAAACTTGCTCAGTCCCTCTGCTTGTTCTATTTTCCTCAATTTGTTATAAAAAATAACACTTTCATCAACCTATTTCACAGCAAAGTTGGAAGACCTTGTGGCATAACACGTTTTCTGTTAAACAATAGCATTCATTAAAACACAAGTTCCCAGGAGGCAGAAACTTTGTATTCTATTTGGGCCATATTATACTTAATGCATTTTTCTTTCACAAGAATTATTATGATGATAATGCAGTGTCCAACAGCAAAACAACATATGTCATAGTAAGGTTGTTTGGAAACTCACAGTTGTGAGATTGTAACAGTTGCCGGTTGGCTAGTGTGTATACTTCCAATGGGAGATAAAAGTGAATTGTGTATGTCTTCCCCACAGTGATGGGCTTACTATAGGAAAGAGTAAGTAATGTTTTAGATTCTAGTCACAACTTGACAAAAGAGAGCATAAAAATAGGTGCTTACACGTTGTTAAAACACAGGGAATCCAAAAAGGGACTTCTCTCCAAGAGGAAGATGCTACTGTATAGAACCATGGGTGCCCTTTAAAAGTCAAAACCTGTTACTTTAACTACAACTACAACTGTAGGAGGAGGGGAGAAGGTACCAAAGCACAGACATCCGAGCCAGGTGTTCTCTGTGGAAGCAGCTGCTGCATAGTGATTCACAGTTTGCAAAGGCAGATTTCTCAGCGACAAAGAAAGAAGCCTGAGTTCCCCCATGGCCAAGAAAGTTTCCTATTCATCCAAAAAATTCTGTGAATGGGGGAACAGAGACAGTGTCTTATCTGATCCAAAAGGTTACAAGGAAAAACCAAACTTATCTGAGATGGCAAAAGAGACATGAAGAGGGAATGAGCTACTCCTGGGACTGCTGCAAACTGGCGTTAAGATCTAGCATGAGTTATTTCAATTCTCTCCCTCTCAGTTCCCCAATACATAAAATGAGACCATTAGATAAATCATTCCAGCTTTTAGATTTTACGATTCTAAGCAATACAATGTGAAGAAATACCTGAAGATCTTTAATATTTAATAAATTATATCCTCCCGTGCAATGTCCACGTAATAAGAAAGGTGACATGTATTCAGTGTCCTTGGACAGATAGATAACGGCAAGAAAGGAGACAACGGCTCTAAATCCAAGGATTATACTTTTGAAGAACATGAATAAATTTTTTAACTGGGAGAACTAAAATTACTAAGAGAAAAAACATAAGTACAGAAACAAAGCAAAAATAAACCATAGTGCCAAGTCTCCACAGAAACTCTGGAGAGTAAACATATATGCCACAAGCATCATGCTGAGGGGAAAGAAAATGTGTCATAAGCATACGTTTGGCTAGAATTTAAAAGAATTTTTAAACTTCTAGCCACTATGTGTTAGACAGTAGTACTCTCTAAAAATTATCGTTGCATCAGCATTATTATTTAATGGCATTGTCCATTGTTCCGTTGAGGTTCCTGATTCCTGCGCATCATACAGTCTAGAAATGGAAGAACATTAAACGACATGTCGTCCACTCCACCTGGTACTTAGCCTCCCTACCAACAGGCCATTTTATGCCCCCTCTTTTTTTAACTGTATGGGTCATGCATGATACTCATGTATGGTCCAAGTATGAGGTAGTGATTTCCCTAAAACAGGAAGCAAGAGATGGGATGCCACCCAAAAAAATCCCAGTCTCACATTTTGTAATGAAACTTTTATAAGCAGGTGATATGGAAATTCCCTAAAAGACAAAAAAGGGCATTTAAACCATGTCCCTCTCCCCCAGAATGAAACTCTCAGAAGATCACTTCACATTCATGAGACGTCCCTGTCCCAGCTGGAGGCGCCTCTGAGGAGACCCACTACATCCTCCGCAGGTCAGGCAGGCACCCGCGTGAGGCAGCTCTGCCGAGGCATGCTACAGACAATTGCTTTTAAATTATTTTAAAATGAGAAGACAAAACCGTTTAACCCCAAAACAGAATAAAGTTAATAGAACAGATGAAAGACCCATGCTAACCAATTTAACTTCTTATCAGACAAGAAAAGGGAGATGAACTGCAATGAAAGACGTGTTTAGACACAAACACTAAGCAACTCATTTGTTCTGATTCTCAAGCCATGCTCTCTACCAGCTCAAGATGTGGATTGTTTTCCATGATACCCTAAATCCATTTTAAGGGAACACGGCAATAATTTATAAAATGTACATAATAATTTGCCCTGTTTTTCCTTTACACAGTAATTTCTTATATCCATTTAGGGTTTATAGTGATAAGTTCTAGGTATTTTCCTTCTTTGTGTTTTACCATTTTGAATCTTCTTATATTCTTTCTTTTACTTGATGAATAATCATTGAAGAGTGACCATGTGCCCATAGTACTAGATACTAGATAAATAAACTTAAATAAGACATTGTCCCAGTTAGTTTTATAGTGGCAGAGACAAACATGTAAATAAAACTTTCACTGAATTGTTAAGTGTGCAATGATACAAGTATAATATTGTAAAATTAAGCAATGCAAGGGAATGACTAGGCATTGATGTCTATGGGAGGAGTGCAGGTCAGAAAACCATTGGGGGTAGTTACACTGGAGATGCACATGAAGATGAATTAGGTGTGGTGGTAAAGCACTCTAGGCAGGGAATACATTAGTTCTAATACTTATTACACTTACTGATTAGACTTGCTAACTTTAATACTAAAGTTCTCTCTTTGTAATACTTAACAACTGAAACAAGTAAATTTTGTTTTCCTCTGATCCCTGAATTGTTTGTTTTTCCCTCTCCTTTTGAAAGTCCAATTACATATATATTAACTAGCTTCATACTGCCCTGCAACTGAGACTACTGTCTTTTTGTTTGTTTGTTTTCTTAATATTATTCAGTTTGAATAACATATCAATTTGCCTTCAAATTCTTGGAACCTTTAACTTGTTGTGTCCAAGTTGCTGTTAATTTCATCAGATGGATTTTGTAGTTCAGTAATTTCCACTGGATACTTTCCTTTTTTTAAGGCATGAATAAATTTAACTATATTGAAACAGGCTAGGGACTGCAAAACTGAATTAGAAACTTCTGAAAAGTCAAGTACTGATTTTTCTTTCCTTTGAAAAGAAATGATTTCTACTGTAATTTCTAATGACAACTATGGTTTCATCCGATACTTTTCTTCTTTTTAAGAAGAACTATATTTACTTCCTAAATAATGAAAAAATCAGAAATTTATGTTTCCAAATACTAGATTTTGCATTCCTAATGTGGACACTAGAGGCGCTGCTGATTTTAGAACAACAATAAAACACTCCTGAGATCAGTGAGGTACAAACCTGATAAAAAGTATCCACAATCCCTTAAACTACCTCTTTTTCATTGTTTCTCCTCAACTCCAAAAAATAGGGCAAGAAGGGTAGGAGAGGAAACACAGCATTTAATTTTTTCATTAAGTATAACTTAAAAGAAAAAAGATTAACCCAGGAAATGATGGTTTTCTATGGTAGTTGATGTTTACAGATCAGGAAATACTCCATCATCACATAAACAACTTATTTATTAACCAACCTACATAAATAATGAAATTACTTACAGTGTGAAGCCCAGAGTCTACTCCAGTCTCTGTTGTCCTGATGTGCATAAGCAGCGGTATAAGTTCTTTCTTATATCTCGAGAATGAATGATGGCTGTTTGAACCACAGGATTTTTCATCAGAGCTGAAGCCATTTACGGTGTAAAGATCCCTCTTCCGTCATTAAGAACGAAAGTCCATTCTTAAGAACATGTGGTCCAACAACTAAAACACTCTCAGGATTTGTTACTTGTCTGTAATTAATATCGACTCCACCTTCTGCAATCCAGTACCCTCGGGGACCATCTGGACTGTAATTTGCTTTGCAGCATGTATCCAGGACATGTGTCCCAAGGTTAAGAACTAATTCGGAAAATGAAGTTTCTTTAAACAACTCTTTTAACTCTTAATCAGACGTGACCTCCAGTTTGCTACTTCCGCAGCAAGTCGTTTCTGAGGACGCGCATTTCCTGGCTCTTTGACCCGAAGCTGCGCTATGTGGTCAGTCTGTGCAAGGGGCAGAAAAGTGAGGCGCTTTGGTTACCTTTCTACCCAGTCATCTTGCTTCCTGACCAAGAACTGATACAATTCAAAAGGAGGTGTCTTAACTCTGTGCAGCCAAAGAGCACTGCCAGCAGACTTCCCAGTTTGGATCCGGGTGTACTTGTAATTAGGAGAACAATGATTCCAGACCCGTCTTCTCCAGTCAACTTGTGTTTGAAGTCGTACCAGGACATGATATTGCCCAGCTGACCAGATGCACCCAGGCTCGAACAGGCAGCAGAGATCATGGGCCTGCAGCACCCGGTGTAAAACCTCGTCCAAACTCCGGACGCTACTGCGCAAGCGTCAGCCTCCGCACCCCGCCCCCACCCCCAGTAGCTCGGGGCCGCCCAAGGACCAGGCCGAGCTGAGCCGGTCTGTGAAGCTGCCGCAGGTCCGCCAGTCAGCGAAGAGCTGCTGGTGAGGAGCAGACAGAGCTTGGAGCCTTCGGTGCAGTGCGCTCGCTGCTTCCCACGCGCTCGGCAGCCGGCTCCTGGCGCGCGCCTAGCTTCCGGCTGCTCGGGTCTCCCAGGCGGCGCACCACGGCGCCGGCCCCCCCCAGCGCAGTCACTTGGTAGCCCATTCGCTACAAGTGAAAGGGGCCCAGCAGCGCCAGCAGACGCCCCACAAGAAGCAACCAGTCGGCCATGGGTCGAGGCCGCGGTGGATAGTCTGGAGAAAGCTGCCCGCCTTCCACAGTGGAAGAGCGCGGGGAGCTCTAGCTTTGCCCCCCTCTAGGGGAGGAACTTCTAAAACAGACCCCGAGCTTCCTACACCGCCAGCCACCCCTGAGCACCAGAGTGGGCGTCACGCAGCCGCAGGGGCAAGACTCCTGAAGGGCCTGGGGCACCGAACCACCTGCCTGAGATAGAGGACCGCAACGTGGGCGCCGCCATCTTGGTGGAGGCCCGAAGGGAATGCTGGGATTTTGGGGGTCCAGCTACGTCCTTCAGTACCCGTTCCACTTGGTAAGTGTTAAAAACTATATTAGAAGTATAGAAAAGTGTACAGTTCTGTTGGTATGTATGTGTATACTATATAAAACCACCACAATCAAGGTAGCAAGCATTTCTATCACCCTCAAAAGCTTCTTTCTACTCATATATATTTTCTGACTTCTTTCAATTAGAATAACCATTTTGAGATGCATCCATATTTGGCAATAGTTTGTGGCACCCTTTTTTTTAATTTGGTATAAATATACCACAGTTAGTTCATTTATTCATCTGATGATAGACATCCTGTTTCCAGTTTTGGACTACTGGAAATAAAGGTGTTATGAACTTTGATGTACACATCTTTGTACACATAAATTCCATTTATTTTGGGTTAGTATCATAGAGTGATAGTATGTGTATGTCTAACTTTATAAGTGCAATAGCTACCAAGTATTTTCCAATGTGGCTGTACCACTTATATTTCCACCAGCGGTATATGAGAGTTCAAGGTAGTCCACATCCTTGACAACAAAAAGCATGGTAGGAGTTTTTAAAATTAATTTTAGCAACTCTAATCTGTTTGTGGTGCTATCTCATTGAGACTTTAATCCGTAATTTGTCTCATAAGTAATAATACTGTGCTTTTTTTCATGTGTTTATTACATATTTTGTGAAGTATCTGAGGTATTGCCAATGTTTTAATACCATGGTTTGTGGTCTTATTATTGAATTATAAGAGATCTTTATATATGCTGTATGCACATTCTTGATTTACGTCTTATAAGTACTTTCTCCTAATCTGTGGCTTGTTTTTTCATTTTCATGGTAATGTCTTTAAGAAAGCAGTGGATCTCATGTTCATGAAGTCAAATTTACAGATATGTATAATTATCTATCTATATAGATCCATAGATATATATTATGGTTTGTATCATTTGTGTTCTGAGAAAACTTTGCCTACATCAAATTTTTAATGATTTTATTCTAAGAATTTTACAGTTTCTCCTTTTAAACATTTAGATCTGTAATCCGTCTTGAGTTAACATTTGACAATGGTGTGAAATAATGGTCAGGTTTAAAGAATATATGATATCCAGTTGTTCCAGCATAATTTGTTGAAAATAATATAATTTTCTATTGAATTGCCTTGAAACCTTTATCAGCAATCAATTGGCCAGACTTCTGGAATCAATTTGAAGAGGGTCAGAATTACAGAGTGTTGTCCGCACCCTTAATAGAAGAAACTGAAATTAATAACTTCTTCTAAACCATCAGAGGGGTTGGTGGAGAAAGAATAGGTTGATTACAAAGGAGAATTTTTAGGGTTATGGAACCATCCTGTATGAAACTGGATTACTGGGTATATGACTATATGCATTTGTCAAAACCCATAGAGAGTGGACTTTACTGTATGCAAATTTAAAGTATCAACCAATTTGTCAAGGGCTCCTAGCATGGAATACAGATGGTGGTGACATGTAAATATAAATATATTACAACTATATGATATGACTTCAGTGGAGGGGGTGAGGGGGAAAAAAGGAACTAACCTAAGTAACTTTGGAAACAATGTTTTCAATGAATATTGTAAGGCTACTGGCAAGGGAACCATATATCAACAGTGTACATTAAGTATTAAATTGATTTCCCACAAGTATGGGTTAGCAATTCTGAAACTACTTTACATGTCTTCTAGGGATAACCAAATAAGTAAATAGATTACAGATGATAGTAGCCAGGTTTCTTACTGTCAGATAAAGAAGTTAAAAATAATTGAGAGAGGAGGTCTACAATGAGCCCTGTGGTGCTGGATTAGCCTGGGGTACACTTTAGACGTGTGCATGTGTATGGCTTTGTGTACACACGTGTATTTCTTAGTTCTGTCCACGGAGAGAGGCTACAAACAATGGCACCTCAGTAGCAATGAGCACACCCAGCACTCAGCTCTTGGTTTCCAGACACAATTATCCATTAAGTGTAGCCAAGGTCCTTTAGGAAAATGACTGATTCTAGCCTGAGGCTGGAAAAATACAAGAAGATTAGGGAGCTCTTGTAGTGCCAGAAAGGAAGTTGAAAAGGAAGGGAAGGGGAGGGGAGGGGTGGAAACAGGAGCCAATTAAAACAACTCCCCATGGCCAGAGCTGGAAAAATTTGAGCAGTAAATAAATGAGAATATCTTATTACAACCCCAAATATAAAATAAGTATACATGCATTCATATTGATATAAATAAATGGTTAACTGAATAAATAAATGGGAAGAAGGAACAAATACTTTTTTTTTTAATTTTTATTTATTCATTTATTTATTTATTCATTCATTTATGGCTGTGTTGGGTCTTCGTTTCTGTGCGAGGGCTCTCTCTAGTTGTGGCAAGCGGGGGCCACTCTTCATCGCGGTGCGCGGGCCTCTCACTATCGTGGCCTCTCTTGTTGCGGAGCACAGGCTCCAGACGCGCAGGCTCAGTAGTTGTGGCTCACGGGCGTAGTTGCTCCGCGGCACGTGGGATCTTCCCAGACCAGGGCTCGAACCCGTGTCCCCTCCATTGGCAGGCAGATTCTCAACCACTGCGCCACCAGGGAAGCCCAGGAACAAATACTTCTTACTGAAGAATTCCAAGTAATACGTGTGGACAGTTCCTCTCCAGGAGGTAGAACTTAGTTCCAGTCTTCTTGGGTATGGACTGGAATTAACAATTCCTTTGCAAAATGTTGAGTGTCATGAGGGAAAAATAAAAACTTTACACCAGGGGAGCCTGGAAGACACCAGCTAAACCTATTGATCAAGGTTAACATCACCAGTCATAAGTCATGTTGATATTATGTACCTCCTGGTATCATGCAGTGAGAAGTTGTATCAGTCAGGATTCTCCAGAGAAATAGTAACAATATTAGGTAGGTAGGTTGATAGACAGATAGATAATACATAGTTAGATAGATTTATTTTAAGGAATTGGCTCATGTAATTGTTGGGATTGGCAACCTGAAATTTGTAGGGCAAGTTGGAAGGCAGCCCTAAGGCCAAATTCCTTCTTTTCTAGGAAATCTCAGGTTTTGCTCTTAAAGCTCTTAACTGATTAGATGGTGCCCACCCACACTTTTTTACTTAACATCATTTTATTTTAGATGTTAATCATACCTAAAGTATGAGGGGTTTTACTCGCCTGTTTTTCCCCTATTGCCACTATACTCTTCAGGCACGATATTGGCAAAGCAGTTTCTCTATGAGGGTAATATGCTCCTAGCTGTAAGAGAGGGAAGGAAAACATTCTCAAACTTTTTCAAAATATTATCCTATTAGAGTTAGTAGCATTCCCTTTTGGATGGAAAATACCACATATGCATAAAGAAAGACAAATAATTATATGCCCACATGCACACAGAAATTACCTCTGGATATTAAATATTAAAGATGAATTCTATTTTTATGTGTATCAGTTTTATAGCTTGCTATTTAAAAACCCCAAATATTTATTTTTAATAGCTTTCTATAGGAAAAACAATTCTTAGGTTCCTCCCTTCGAAATGTAGTTCTGTTATTTTCAGCGAATTTTTCATCCAGGAGAACTCAAAGATCTTTTCCAGAGCTGTGTTGAAAGCTTTGTAATTGTTTTAGAATTGATTGCTATATGAAATAGGTTTATGTGTTCTGACAGTGTGTTAATACAATAAAAGTAATTTTTAGTAGCAAAGGAGTTACAGTTTTTCATTGGTTGTAATAAGGTTTTTTTTTTCCGCTTTTCATTGCTGTCTCTTTGTAGATAAAATGGAATTTCATAAGCTCTTGTTTTTCAACATTGGTTTCTAAAAATTTTTTTTTCATCAGCATGCCTTGTTCAAGGCTAAATACAGCTCAGAGGTAAATACATCCAAAAAAGCCTTAAAAAGATTTATTGTGTTGTGCTTAATGGGAAATATTGTTACCGTAAAAATACATTGTAAGTTGTAACCTTGAATGTTTGTTTACCAGGATACTTTAAAGTAAATGTAACAGCCTTGTTTTACAAAACAGATAAGCTGCTTTTCCTCTGGTATCTTTGCAATATTTTCAAAATAATTTTCTTAGGAATTAAGTACCTATTTTATCATAAGTAGAATATTTCAAATTTATATTTATCATTCAAATGTAAACTATGTAGTTGGGATTTTTCATCCTCTGGTACTAGAAATGTTTTTATTGGTTTTATATGAACTACACAGTTCCCACTTTCCATGACTGGGTATCACTGTTTTCTTCCTCACTTTTAAGTACTATTTGTGAAATTTTATAGATATACAAATGTGCACACCAGAAGAAACTAGTGGAAACCGACCTCTGATAGAGGCCACTAGCAGTGGCTTATCAAAGCCACTTTGTGCAGTTGGCCCTCTGTATCTGCCGGTTCCACATCCTCCTATACAATCAACCCAAGTGGATCAATGGTTTGGTGACTCCCTGGATGTGAAACCCACGAATATCGAGGGCTGACTGTAATCCGTACATTTTATATGAGGGACTTACACACCAGAGGATTTTGGTATCTGTGGAGGGGTGGGCAGGGGGAGGTCCTGAAAGCTGCACTTATAAACCCAGACATAGGAACAGACTTTGGAGTGGAACCAATCTGTGTAATGAAGACTTTCCATACACAGTTGCTTTCCCAATGGAAAATGGTAAAGAAATGGGAAGTCTTGTGTGGCAGCCAAGACCTCCTAAATATTTAGCAATTGGTAAAATAAAAGCTAGCACAGGGCAGGCCTGGACAGGATAAATGTCTCAAGTTCAGTTCCCTACTCCATACCTGCTGACCTGAGCAAGACATAGTCCTCTGTAGGCCTCTGCTTTCTGGCCTAGCCCTGGACACTGGCTAGCTCAAGGGTTTTCCCCACAGGCTTGGGAGAGAAACCTACTAGGACTGCCTTATTCATTCAACAGTCACTGAAGGGCCAGTCAGTAGGTATATAGTTTTGAACAAAATCATATACGGCCCTTGTCTAACGGATCCTATAGTCTAGTGAGGGATATAAATAATAAATAGTTAATATTAGCTCATTTGTTTATTATTAATAATACAATAACCATTAATGTGATTAATATTAATAATCATTATTATTGTTTTACATAGCTAATCTGTATTGAGTTATTTTCCAGAAAAATTTCAAAAGACTTTAATTTATCCAATTCTCACATAAAGCTGTGTGGTTAAATACCATCGTTATCTTCACCTCACAGAAGATCTGGGGCACATGAATTTCCAGTAGCATTGCCAATTTCCTGTAGCTGGTGAACTGGAATTTAAACCCAGCCTAACTCACATTACCTTTCAATGAGTAAATAACGAATGTACAGTTAATAGCTTAAAATTAGCTCTGAACAGGAAATTAATCTGGTGCAGTGAAAGGGGGTTACAGAGATGTATTATTAGTGTTAGTTAACCAGAGAAAGCCCCTCTGAAACTTGAAGGCTGAGAAGGAAGAAGCCAAATGAAGAATAGAGGGAGGGTTGCTTAAGGGATAACAGATGAAAAGATTCAGAGGCAGGAAAAAAATTGCCTGTGAGAGTAATTGAAATGAGGTATTTGGCTGTGAGAAGTATGCATGAGAAAGGATAATTAGATTGACTCCAAATTGGGCAGGTAGGCAGGTCCTGGGACCAGTTTCCTTTACACTCAACAAACCCCTTCCAACCTACACTGAAAACTCATTAGACATGCTGTACTGATGTAAGTGCATTACTCATGTGAATCGTGTGGAAGAAAAATAAAATTTGAGTCCAATTCACCATTGGAGTATATAATTCCTAAGGTTGTTTCAAACCTTAGAAGCCTTGAGTTTTGGAAAACTCAAATGTTTTCAAAATAATTTACTGATTCTATATATGTTCTAGGAAAATATGATCATATCTCACATCAAATGGCTACTCATATGCATCAACTGCTCCCCCTAAATACATCTAGCTTATTCCCAAATCTGTATTTTTTAATATGCTTTCATTCATCCAGATACACTTATTAGTGCCTACCTTGGGCCAAACACTACAAATCCTAGGGTTAAGAACATGAGCAAGATAGGTTTGATTGTTACTGTACTGGAGTTTATAAGCTAATGGAGCAACAGAAAGTTAAATACATAACTAAAATAAAATATAATAGGAGAAGTAAAGTATTGGGAGCACATAACAGAAGGGGAACAGAGATAGAGATTGCCAGAGAGAAGTAATATCTAAGTTGAGATGTGAAGAAAGTGGAAGTTAGAGAAAAGGTTTGGGAACAATAGTAATTTAGCTCAGGCATTGGCAAACAGAATCTAGCCTACACCCTGTTTTTTTAAAATAACTTTTTATTGAGATACATTTATGGCCATTCATTTTCCTTTTGTCTGTGGCTGCTTTGATGCTAGCATGGCGGACTTGAGTAGTTGCAACAGTGACTGTATGACTCACAAAACCTAACATATTTACTATCTGGCCCTTTACAGGAAACGTTCGCTAATCCCTGGTTATAAAGCCAGTAGAGAGTTCCACCTGTGGATATTGATAGTGGGAGGAAAATGTTGGCTTGAAGATGTAGTTTTGTGACTTAGCAGCAGCACGTGCATGGTAATTGAAACCATGAAAATGAATGAGATTCACTTATTCATGTCTAGGGAGATCATGTGTAGATGAGGGTCCTGGATAAATCCTAATAATAGAGCAACATTTGAGAGTTAGGTAGAGGAAGATGAGACTGTGAAGAAAATCCGGAGAATGTAGTGACTTCGAAGACAAGGGCACAGACTGTTTCAAAAGGCATGGCTGACAATGTTGAATGTTCAGTATGCAGGGTGTTTATTAAGGAGTGCTTATAGCATCCTCCAACTTTGGAAAAGAAAGGAAAGGAACATTACTGGGTGGAAAGAGAAGGAGAGCTATAATGTAGCCTTAATGACATCCTTGGCTGATTGCATAGCGAGCTCTGGAGCTAGAACAACAATCCTACAATGATCAATCCCTGGATTTGTGTTGCCCTGGTAAAGGTGGAACCTTGGTGAGGATACTCTCTGCAGCTGAGGCTGCCTGTGGAGGGATTTTCAGCTGGAAACTGGCAACAGCACACACAGCACATTAAAATCAAGCCCTTCCTAGAAGGAGAATCTGGAGATCATTGTGCATGTACTTAAGTTTGTAGATATGTTGAGATAAAGTTTAGGGAGTCTCTTTCTTTAATGTTTTCTTATTTTTTCCTGAAAAAGAGTAGGTAACAGAATCCTTCTAAGTGAATAACCTTTAAACTTGAAGGGCAATAGTTGGAAATATTCACATAGCGATGACAATCATTATTTCTGTATCATCTCCAGCATCTGATTCCTGAATTTGAAGCCTGGTTTTTGTACTTACTGTATAATCTTGGTCAACTTACTTACTTCTCCGAGACCTAGTTCTTTCATCTATGCAATAGGGGCATAATAGTGCTCACCTTAAAGTGTTATAATAAAGACAGAATGAGTTAACATGTGCAAAGAACTTAGAACACCTCCTGGTATGTACTAAATGCTTAATATGTATTATTATTATTAATTTTGCTAACCTATTACTATTGTCCATAATGCTGTACACTGTTTTTAATTAATAGCACTATTAGTAATAATAATGCATTCTTTAATTGTCAGAAACTGTGGTACATGACATACAACTCAGTTATAGTTCATATAAAACACAGATTATTCATACTAGGAAAGCACAGTTATATTCATTTTCAAGAGGAGAAAACTGAGGCTCAGGGAGGCTAAGGTGGCAGCTTAGAAAGAGTGAAGCTGAAGCTTGAATGCAGTATGCCAGACGTTCAGTAGATCAAAGGTATCTAAATATCAATGCACTAGCGTTGGAAAACTACAGACTGTCTCCTTCTTTCCATTCATAACACACAAAAATAAGCAATGTATTTGTTTCACGAGAATAAGCAATATACTTATTCCTGGGAAGAGGAAAGCAATGAATTTGATTCAGGTTGTTACCAACTTTCTAAATGTGTGATAGGATAGCTCAAATGTTGATGAACCAAATTATTATGGCTTTGCATGACATTAAAGTTGTACTACATTCCTTATCACAAAAATAATTTAAAGAATTGATGTATGTAATATACATTCATTCAACAACCTTTTGTAAGAACCACTATGCACAGGCACCATTCTAAGTGTTTGGGAAACTAAGATAAATAAGACAAAGGGCTGGCCCTTAACTATGCAGTAGTTTAGGAGAAGGAACAGAAAAGAGTTGTCTAAAAAAGAAAAAGAACAAGTATTGTGATCAGTACATTAAAGTCACATATAAAATGCAGAGGAGCCATGATGCAGAAACTAACTTTAGATGATGGGTCAGGTCAAGTTTACTGAGTAAATTAAAAAAAAAGAGAGAAAGCAGTACTCACGGCTAGCTGCATTTTGGTGAATGATGTTTTTAGAACTAGCTTGGTTCTTGTGTGGACTTGCAGTACTCAAACTTCATCTGTGGGAAATTTGTAGTGTTTTCTGAGAGCCTTCTTCCAGAGGCGTTTGTGTGTCCCACCAGTCACATTGGTCAAACACCAGAAATCAGGTTATGAGCATGTACATTTCAGCACCATACCTAATAGTGAAAAATTGGAAACATTCTGATGTACTCACATAGAAGGTTATAAAGAAGCCGTTAAAAATAGTAAGT
Source organism: Balaenoptera acutorostrata (assembly GCF_949987535.1). Lineage (NCBI taxonomy): Eukaryota > Metazoa > Chordata > Mammalia > Artiodactyla > Balaenopteridae > Balaenoptera > Balaenoptera acutorostrata. Next base: position 12,238,427 of record NC_080076.1, read on the forward strand.
TTAAAATAATGATAGACTCTGTACTGACATGGAAATACAGAAGGGTATATTTTAAGTAGGAAAAAAAAGCAATTCTCAGAAAATCAAAGAAAATAAAACGATTTTATTTAATGATTTCATTTATATATTCATATGTGTGTATGTCTATAAAATTCAGTGTAAATGTAAGTGAATGCAAATATTGTTTATATGATAGTAAAACCACAGAAAGAGATTGGAATAATATACACCAAATTTTTATGACTGGTTTCATCCAGTGTGGAGAGTGGCTTTAAGAGACAAGGAAAGAGAAAGGATTCTAAAATATTTTACATCATTTTAATTTTTTGAAAATTATAAGTAAAATATGATTCATATATTAATTATAAATACTTTAAAATATTATCTTTCATATATATCTGGTACATAACAGATATTCAGCAAATATTTATTAAATGAATTTTTTTTTATAATTGTTTTCAATCAACACTTCATAGATCTATTTCTATGTGAACTATTTTTTTTCTTTTTTTATATTATAGTCTTTTCCTTTTTTAAAAAATAATTAATTAATTAATTTATTTATTTATTTATGGTTGTGTTGGGTCTTCGTTTCTGTGCGAGGGCTTTCTCTAGTTGTGGCAAGCGGGGGCCACTCTTCATCGCGGTGCGCGGGCCTCTCACTATCGTGGCCTCTCTTGTTGCGGAGCACAGGCTCCAGATGCGCAGGCTCAGTAATTGTGGCTCACGGGCGTAGTTGCTCCGCGGCATGTGGGATCTTCCCAGACCAGGGCTCGAACCCGTGTCTTCTGCATTGGCAGGCAGATTCTCAACCACTGCACCACCAGGAATGCAATGTTTATAACATGTATACCATCTATATACGTTACTAATATTTGATGATTGTCTGACCTGGCTCCTCTTAGAGTTACTAGGTCAAATTGAATCTGTTAAAATTTTATTCAGCACTATTAAGAGAGGAAAACTTGGGATAAAATTTGATATGCCCGAACAGTATAACTTAGGATTTTGAGCTCAGTTTGACATGGCAAACAAGTCCAGTGTCAAATCCTGTTCCTGACATTTACTCTTTATGCAATCCTGTACAAATAATTTAATTTCTCTTTATTTGAAGTTATTTCTTCTGTAAAAAAGACAATAACTAACATACACTTTATAAGGTTTTCGTGGGAAGGATGCTTATCTACATAAGCTCTTTATAGAACCACTCATGCTTTGCAGATGCTTAATAGCCACTAATGAATGAATGTTTAGAAGGGCCCCCATATCCACACACCCTCTTTTCTAAAAATCAACCTGTATCATTTCCTTCTCAGCTATTATGCTTTTTCTTAGTTCTTAAAACAATTGGTAGTAAATTTAACAATATTAGCAAAATAATTTCGCAAAATGTAGACTAGCATCTAATAGACCCTGTTTGATTCCTGTAATGTAATTTGGTGGAGTGCTTATTCTATTTCATCACAACATAAAATATTCAAGGGAAAACAAATTATTGTTCTTATTTGCAGTCTCTATTTGCTGGTGTCATTTATAATATGCTGATGAATGGTTTTTGAAAGCACTAATTTAAAAGAAGACAATTTTCAAAGAAGTTTTGTTTCTTCAATTATAAACATTTAATAAAACCTCTTAATAAATTCAATGGAAATTTGTATAATTATGAATAATTGGAGTTACAATTAAACCCACAAATCTGATAACTCAAAAGCTAATATCTAAAAAACAAGGCCAGTTTTGTACGTGCAATAAAATAATATGCATAATTTTAAAGGTTGATGTACTCTTAAAATATGTCTAAGTATACTAAATGATATAGTAAATTATAATAGTGAAAAATATTTCTGAGCTAATTCAGAGACTCTGGCTAATTATTAATTACCAGTTCAAAGAAATACAGACTTGAAGCTATGATATTTTCTCTATTCCTAATAATCAGAAATAAATACAGATTTTTATAGCAGGTCATCCAAAATGATTAATTCATTTTGTTTCCAATCAAAGGAAATAATTGCTACTGGGAAAAATATTAAATCATACAGGTCAAATAAAGGAGAGAGTCACATACCCAGAATGGTTTTGTAAATTCAAGTATAAATAAAACAATTTTACTGGTCAAGGGTAGGTGGGCAGGTGGTATCTGGGAACTCATTTCTAGTCTACTGGTTTTGAAGCTGTGAAGTGGTGTCTATGTATTATTTTTCATCGCATATCCATAATTTACTGGAAACATTTTAGAAAAATTTCTGGTCACTATCTTGTTACTTTTGTAGATGAATATTTAAGTTTCTGTCTCCTTCAAGCATCTAACACTGCAAATCCAAGTCTCTCAGGTGAATCAAAAGTAAGCCAGCAAAAGACACTTCTAGAACAATATCCAAGTGTTAATTGGTGGTATCTTAGCTTAGGGTTCTTTGTAAATAATATTTGGTCCTGAGATTTTAGTTTTTATAGGAACCAAGAGAATGATTTGCCTAGATACAAATGATTTTTATTAAAATAGAAATACGAATTTCACATTTGTTAGGCATAAGGTAAATAGCTTTACATACAGCACCATATATACTATTTAAAATGGGCAAATTAGGAATATTCAGGGTTTATATTCCCACTTATATATCATATTTCTGGCTTATACTTAAAAATATACAAAGGGAATTATGGATGTAGTCCAGTAGTAAATGGATATTTTAAAATTACCTGCAGGTATTTAGAAGGTTAATTATTACCATTCTTTCTGCAAGCTTCTAGAAATGTAAATTAAATATATTAATATACCTATGGTAATCTGACCTTTCCCCCATCAGTTCTTACAGTGGACAACTTTTGTTTCTGTGACCTATTTTTGACTATATAACTTTTAGAATCAGCTGCTCATTTTCTACTCCCTTCCTCCACACAAAAAAATAATCAATTAATTAATTAATTACACTTTTAAAAGCCTACTGGCATCTTGAATGGAATTACCATGAGTCAGCTCATCTTTCTGGAGGAAACTAACATCTTTTTTTTTTTTTTTTTAAATACTTGGAGGGCTGGGCTTTTTTTTATTTATTTATTTTTGGCTGTGTTGGGTCTTCGTTTCTGTGTGAGGGCTTTCTCTAGTTGTGTCAAGCGGGGGCCACTCTTCATCGCAGTGCGTGGGCCTCTCACTATCGCGGCCTCTCTTGTTGCAGAGCACAGGCTCCAGACGCGTAGGCTCAGTAGTTGTGGCTCACGGGCCCAGTTGCTCCGTGGCATGTGGGATCTTCCCAGACCAGGGCTCGAACCAGTGTCCCCTGCATTAGCAGGCAGATTCTCAACCACTACGCCACCAGGGAAGCCCCGGAAACTAACATCTTAACAACATGGTATATCTTTCCCTTTACTTAGGTCCTCTTTTATTTATCTCAACAACATTGTGTAGTTGTACTGTACAGGTCTTGCACCTGTAGTTTTAATTTATATCTCACCTTTTCATGTTATTTTAAGCTAGTGTAAATGGTATTTTTTAATCATTCAGTTTCCAAATTTTCACTGCCAGTATATAGAAATATAGTTGATTTTTGTACACGTACCTTGTGTTTACAGATGATACTTTCCAAGAATGGCTAAAGAAGTATATATTCCAAACTACTTTTTCTTCTTACAGTATAACATTGACATTCTGCATGTGATTGACTGAATATCTTAGATCTCTAAGTTAAAGTTTTTCATCAGATTTTGAAAAAATTGACCCTTATTTACTCAATTTTGTTTCTGCACCCCCTGCTTTCTGGAACTACAATTCTATCTGCCTTGATAGTATCACACATGTCTCAAAGCTTCTGTTTAGATATTTCAACCTTTTTTTTTCTCTCAGTTGGATAGTTCATTGTGAATAATTTCTTTTTCAATGCCTTCCTGTTCATTGAACTTTTGTACCATTCTAAAGTTTAGTCTTTGCTAATTCCATCACTTTGTCATTTCTGAAGCATAATTTTTCCAAAAATTATTCTAAGATTTAATTGTTTCTATGTGTGTCTAATATTTTATAGGATGTTGGACACCATAATAATTACATAATCAAGAGTATGGGTTTTGTATTCTTCCTTTAAAAAGGTAGAATAGAATTGTCTTTTATCAGGCAGTTGAGTTTACTTATTGATAAGCTTATTTATTTTAGACTTTGCCAGAGCTTGTCTACAGTAGTCTTTATTCCAGGGCTGGTTGATCCCTGCCACTGAAGTGTGACCCTTCTTGTCTCTCTCCTTAATGCCAGTGTTTAACAAGGTCTCTCCATTATAGAATTATTGGCACATGGGTGTCCTTAAGCCCTTTTGAGATCTGGAAATGATTTATATTAAGTTTCCTAATGATTGTTCCATGTCAGTTTTCCTAGAACTAGCATGTGTCTAGAATAGAGCCAAGTTGCATAGGTTCTTCTAGAACCAATGTTTGCACGGCTTAGTATTCAGCAAAGACTCCAGATGATCCCAAAAAATACTTGTTAAGCTCCATTTCCTATGTCACTGTGCCCCACAGTTTTCAGTCTCCCCAGTGTCTGGTCTCTATCTCTGCAAATCAGCATCATTTCTGTGATCTACTTGAGTACCCCTCCCTGTGCTAGAGTCCAGAAAGCAGATTCAGACTAAAAGCCAGGGCCATCAGAGGACTCACTTTGTTTGGGACCTCCTCTCAGAGCCACGGTCCTGTTCTTCCTGTTGTTCAATATCTGAAAACAGTTATTTAATATATTTCCTTCAGTTTTCAACTGTTACTGTGGGATAGAAATTCCAGTATCAGTTACTCCCTTGTTAGGTTTTGAAGGTGATAAGAATCAAAAGAATGGAATGATAATTCCAGAAAAAAATCTATTCCCAAAATGAAAAAAAAAAGTATATGAAAATTCAAAATTGAGATAATAGAGATAAAGTATGTGGGAATAATTTTATTAAGGCTGGACTTGACTTAATTTTCCAAATTTCTACGTATATACTCGTATTTCCTTCTTAGGAAAACTTTCCTTAATGAGACTATAATATGGGAAGTTCTCCAGCACCACTGAAGAGTAACAAAATAAGTATAATCAGCAACTACTGGGAACCATAAAGAGAATACTCAAAGAGGAAAAAAAGAGACAGCAGTTAATAACATTAGCTCACAATTATTTTCAGATTTTTAAAACAGAAACCGGAAGTATAGTATTTATAATAAATAAGGCCTATGCAATGTTTAGGAGTATAGGAAAAAAGATAAATTGAAAAATGTCCCTGATTTAGTAGATGCAAATAAAATGTATTTATGCTGTCATTTAATTGAAAGTCAAATTTCTGAGGATAATCTTTATAGAGCTATATGATTTGGTTCCTCCCATCATATCTTTATATTGTAAGAAGAGCTTCATTAACTTTTTCTTATACAAGGTAAGAGGCATGCAATAATTTATTGAAGAATCCACATATTTCTACAATATCGTTTCAGGGTATTCCCTGTAAATATTGTTTTATTTAATGTGTGCAGTAGTGCCCTTCACTTAAAAAATTTCTAAGCACATGAAACATAAAAGATATTAGCATTTTAAATATTTCAATAGACAAAAATGAAAATTGTATAGTATTTGAAACTCAGCAGTTGGAGTTGGTTTTGTGGCGAACATTTTCTGCAGCACTTAGGTATGTGACTACCAGTGGCTACAATCTTTGTTGCAACAGCAAAATGAAAAGAAAAGGCAAAGTTCTAAAAATGGGGCTCCCACAGCTGAAGATTCTCGGCTCTTCCAACCCCTTCCACATCACAGTAGTTTGCTAATATTTCTGAAAATAAGAGCTGCCAAAGGCTGAACCACATAGGGGAATAATTTCGTGAAAGATGTTTGTGATTATCACCCATTATCACCTCAAAAAGGCATAATTTATAAAGCACTCACTTTAAAAGCACACAAAACATACTTTCCTTACCTTCCAACAGTTTAATGTCTGCCACGGAATTTATTAGATATATGAACAAACAAAAGTCTGTTAAAAAATGAGAAACAGAGTCTGAGAAAGGAAACTTCCAGTGAGGAAGACTGGCAGAGGGAAACACACAGACTGAGTTAGTGAGTAGAGTTTTTAAATATTGAAAGAAAAAAAGAAGGCAGAGAAAATAAAGGCCTGCTAACAAATAGGCAGGGACATAAAAATCAATGAGCCTTTGATAATGGGTTATATGTGGCTGTTTTTTAAAGAGAAAAGTGAAGAAAAGAAATCTGGGAAATTGGGAAATAATGACAGTCTGGTTAAAGTAGTTATTGATGGAATGTAGGTGAGAGGATGCTGGGTATGGGGATTGAATAAATGGCTCACTAATATTTGGGAAGAGTGTCTAATGAGGTACTATTAGGATGAATCATCATCCTGTTCCAATTCATCATTCTTAATGACACAGAAGAAGTGAATAATACATGATTGGACATTGTACAGGAATTGAGTTGGCAGTTACTGCTGGAAATAATGCAAATAGAAAAGAACCATAGAGCCAATGCATTTAATAAATGCAAATATACTGATAGATATATAAGCCAAAATAAAATTATCTTTGCCAAACCAATTAGGCAGCCAAGAATATTAATGAAAGAAGAAGAAAAGCAAATACAACCCCTAATTGATATTGGCATATAATCCGTTAACTGGTAATGTACACATTTTCTTCATTCTTAGAATCTTACATAGAGTAGATCCCTTACAGACAATACATATGGATCCACTGATGTCAGAATGCTGATGCTTCTGCAGACTGGCTCTCCAGACCAGAGGAACACGGGTCCAGTCCTCAGGTCTACAGATTTGTATCGTATTCTTAGCTGCTATTAAAGTATCAAATTAACTAATCAAGGAAACCCCAGTTCTGTATTCTAAAGCTAAGGTTTAGCTAGCTTTACTAGTATGAAGAGGAAGAGAAATTACCTAAAGAAAACTTTTCACATGACCCTCCAGAAATGGGGAAAATTAGAGAAAATGATAGCAAGGAAGTTAACAGATGACAGTTTCAAGAAAGGAAGTGATAACCTGGGCCAGATGATACAGAAAGGTCAAATGAAAGAGGAGAGAAATGTTGCTATTGGATTTGGCAATTAGGATGTCATCCATGAGAATTGACAGATAGTATTTTGTGCAGTGGCTGGAGCACAATCTGGATAACTGTGACGGATGAGTGGTTGTTAAGAAAATAGAAAGAGCAGATATAAACTATTTTCCCAAGAAAGTGAGTCGCGATGAGAAAAAGGGAAATAGGGTGGTAACAGGAGAAAATTATAAAGGATAAAAAAAATAATGTTTTAAAATGAGAGATCTTTGCTGAAAGTAAAGAGTTAGTATAGGGATAAAGGACCTTGTTATTGAACTCCTGCTAATTTTTTCATGGCTCAGTTCAAAAGCCACCTCCCTTGTAGGCTTTCTGATTGCTCACCTGACTCCACACCTGGCTAATTTAGGTTATTTATTTATCTTTCTTTGCTGTGCCTTCTCTGCCAGTGCGTACTACCTCGTCCACACCTCAATGATACCGCTCTCTGTAGTATTCTAATATTTTTTTCTCTGTTCCGCTAGATTGATTTTCTTTAAAGTAGCAATTATGACTGCATCCTCAGTTTCTATCAGAGTGGATGCTACATCATTTGATTAATAAAGTTGTGTTAATGAATGAATAAACAAATGCACAGTTGATATAGTTTTCTAAACCATACAGTACTCTTAGCTAATACTTAATCTCAGAACAAGAGTACAGAGTCTGACATAACCAATAACAAGAAATAAGTTAAAGAGGCAATAGGGCATAAGATCAGAAAAATAAGACAGAAAATGTGACTTTGAGACAAGACTAAGAAGGGGACCACAGTGATGAGTAATCTAAAACACACCACCAAAAAAGTTAGTGTATGGAACACTGAAAATCAAGGATCTGGAAGATAGACACTAATTCACAAGGAGAACTTTTGAAATTCTGAGACTTCAATTCCTTCTTACATCAAAACTCTCTAAGTACACAAGGGAATGGTTCATAGGCCAACAATTGATATAATTTCACTTTCAGTTTAAAGAACTGAAAGAAATGTGCTGCTTTAAATATTGCTGTAAGTTGAAAGAGGAGTAGGGATGTATTGAGAACCTCTTTCCAGTGGTTTAAAAGGAGAGAGTTGGAGGAAAAGTCCTATGGAGAACATAAATGGGAGAAGCTTTTATTTGAAAAGACAAAGTTAGTAACATTAGGAACAAAAAAGAAATCTCCAAAGAGGTTAAGATCAAGATTTTAATAATGGACTTAGTGTAAGATCTTGTGATCCTTTTCATCCTATTTCATGTTAAATAGTTGGCAATGAGAATATTAAGATCTTTGCTGCCATCAGAATGCTTGACAGACTGTAGAGTCTTTAACGTGACATGTTTATGGCCCTAAAGTCATGTGCAGTCTGGCTTCAAGCTTTTAGGCTTTCATCATATTCATGGTGCAGTAGAGATGATTTGAAAATTAATGGTGCCAAAGGACAGATCAGCCATACCACCAGATGAGCTGATGATCAAACTCATCCACAGTTGAGGGATGTACACGATCCACTCATGAAAGAGTTTTCCTAACACACTATTTGAACTATCAGCAAAAAAGGTGAGGTCATAACTTTTGTTGGTCACTATGGATAACACTAAAAATAATATGACCAAAAAATTGTAGGTATGTGATGTATATGAACAAAGACCTTAGAACTTTGACCTTTAGCTCCAATTACCATTTGCAACAAACTAGGTGTCTTAGGTCAGACTGCTATAACCAATTACAATAGACTGGGTGGCTTATAAACAACAGAACTTTTATTTCTCACACTTCTGGAGGCTGGAAATCTGAGATCAGCGTGCCAGCGTGTTTTGTTTCTGGTCAGGCCTTCATCTGGGTTGCAGACTGCCCACTTCTCCTTATATCCTCTCATGGAGGAAGGGGAAAGAGAGCTCTCTGGAGTCTTTTTTATAAGGGCATTAATCCCATTCATGAAGGTTCCAGCCTCATGACCTAATCAACTCCCAAAGGCCCCACCTCCTAGTACCATCACATGGTGGGTTAAGATTACAATATATGCACTTTGAAGAGACACAGACATTCAGTCCATAACACTAGGTATCCTCTATGTTAAGAAATACTCAAATGAAAATGTATTTATCTAGTAAGTAATGAAGACTTCAAAAGAAAATTTCATTTATTAAAATTATTACGTCTTTTCAATTCTAACAATGAACAACATTCTCTTCCTTTCCCTATATTTTAACAAAAACAAAGTTATTCCTTGCATTTTCATTAGCAATTAACTCTTAACTATGACATACTATGTGTTATGTTGGCTTGCATTTTTTAACATAGTCCTGAAATTACTAGAATCTACATGATAACATAATAAGATTCCATGTGGTATGGAATTTTTGAGAAGGTGATAGGAGTTTATGTAAGCCTTACTTTTAACAGGACTCTTCTTTCATTAAGTCCACATCCTATAGCACTTGAAGAGGGAAAACTGCCTGAAGATAGGAGCCTAGACCACAGGACCGCTCAGGATACTATCCAGTTACCATCTGTGTTTTTATGATTGAAAAAAAAAATTACTGAGAACTTCAGGGTAACTGGAAAACAATACAGGACAACAGGAAGGGAAAAATTTACACGCGATCAGACCCTCAGCATAACTTAAGACAGAATGCTCAGTCTTTAAATAACTGTACATAAAAAAAGAAAAATTCCTTAATCCTAGCATTTGCTCTCTCTTGCTCACTCCCATCCCCACCTCATTGCCAGGCTTTGCTGTGAAGAAAGACAAATGGAGAAAAACTGCATGGAAGAGAGAAGAGGGAAGATATTGACAGGGCAAGGAGTGATCTAAAACCACTGCCAGAAATGCTAAATCTGCCCCAAGTCTGAACATACAAAACCAAGTGACCAAGTGAAATAAAATATAGTCAGAGGGAAGGTGTTTAAAAGTACACATGGTTTGGGAATTCCCTGGTAGTCCAATGATTAGGACTCTGTGCTTCCATTGCAGGGGGCACGGGTTCGATCCCTGGTCAGGGAACTGTAAGATCCCCTAAGCCGTGCAGCACAGCCAAAAAAAAAATTAAAAAAAAAAAGGACACATAGTTTGAAAGGGTATCTTCAAAACACTTAGTTCTAGAGGAGCCAAAAGCAGGAAGGAGGAAGCCCCTTTTTCAAAATTGGGTAAAGAAGAGTCAGGGTCCTGAAAGACAAAACAGAACCACAAAATCAGAGGACTCACTATCCCTCTCCCTGCCACCAAAACAAACAAACAAAAATATGGTAAGTTTTCTGCAGTTTGCTATACTGATCGTGGGAAAACTGGCAAAATTCAAGTCAGTCCTGTAGATTACTTAAAAATATTGCATTATTATTAATTTTCTGGTTTCAGTAATTGCACTGTAGTCACGTAAGGTGTTAGCATTAGGGGAAGCTGAATGAGTGATCTATAAAAATTACACCTCTCCAGTAAGCCTAAATTATTTCAAAACAAAATGTTAAAATGAATGTTACACACAAAGAAATTACTTATGTAATGACTTACATTCTAAAACTGTGAAAACAGCATAGCCCATGTGCTGTCTGGAGGAAAAAGGTGAGAATGGCATATCTCATGCCGAATAGGGGCTATTCTATGTGCTTGCACCAGAAAGCTACCACGTTAGGACTCAGGGAGGTATGGCTTTGGCAGGCAAGCTAACTAATCTGAATTTCTGCCAGAGAAACACCTTTTCTCACCTCTTATTTATACCTTGCTTTGTATTCAATAAGACTATCCCAAATCTGGCTCCCTTAGTTACTACTCCAGTTTCTATTTAGATTCTCAAAAATATCGGGTGCCTCCTTTCCTACTAACCCTCCTAAATCTCAGGTGTCCTCTTTTGTCCACTATTCCATTTTCTCTGGATTCTGCCATTCCAAAGTGACTTTAAGATTATCTGAAAGAGTCTGTAAGTATAATTACTAGCTGATCTGCTTCTATAATTAACAAACCTATAGCCACTCTACAAGCCAACTGAGAGATGCAAAGATTCTTTCATTTCTTTGTTTGTCAACGTGAATAGAATTTGGCTTGGCATCTATGGATTAATTAAAACTTAAAGAGTCAGTAAAAATAAAATAGGACTAAATAATAAATAAAAAATAGTAAAGTTTTCACTTTGTGACAGGCTACGAGCTTCAGACTTGCTACGTTTGAGGTAGGTAGTATTCCCAACCAGATTCTAGAGACAGGGACACTGGGGCACAGAGATGTCCAAAGTCACACAGCTGGTAAGTCACAGATACTCCAGGATTTGAACTTGGGCAGTCTGACTTCAGAGTCCATGAGCCATTCTGTTTCTATAGTCCAATATTTTATACTGTTTCTAAAGTAGAATTGCAATATATGCTCCCTTACTGTAAAAATGACTGCCATTTTCCTGTTGAATTGCTAAGATATTCTAACACAGTATAAAGAAAAACATGTTGAATGTTTGCAGGATTGGGGGAGCACCTAAAGAAGATCATCCATTTCACAATATTATGGATTTTGGTTTCTTGTTGAAAGATGTAAAATTAGGTCAAAGGTAAGAAAGCAGTGGATGTGGTGGGAGATGAGAGGAGAGTACATGTTTCGAGGACAGATCTCTGACCACTGAAGGATAGAAAGGAATACAAGTAATAAAATTAAGCCCCACAAGCAAATCCCAGGAAGAGACAGCCCCGCCCCCACCCATCCCACCCTGAAGAACATCTGAAGGGGGACCTCTGGCAGCACTGGTCCCACGGAACATCCATACCCCGGAAGGGCTGTGGCTAGTAGGAGTCAAGGTGAGGGTGTCCCTCTGAAGGAACTGAGCTTACAGCAGCAAAGGACTGCAGCCTCCCCAACAGATGGCCCTCCGTCCAGCTTACAGCTGTTTGTTGACACCAGAGAGGAGAAATGTTCACATTGTAAAGCCTGGCTTGCCACTCTAAGGCACAGATTTCCATCCTGAAGTAGAGAAGGCATGGTCGGAACGCCTCTAATGGAGGAGACTGTAGGGCTCCTCTCAGCCCGAGCGCATGCTCACAAGCCTCGACCGCGCCCTGCGTCCTTGTCGCCTGTGTCAGTGTGCTACAAGGTTTGAATCTGTTTTCCCTTGATGCACTTTTTGCATAAATTCTTCACGGGGGCGGGGGGGGGGGGGGCGGGTTACTATGAGAAACTGTGACGGAGGAAGTTGTTATCGCTAATGGCTCTGAAAGTTGTTAACTTTAATGGATTAGAACTGGAGGCGTTTTAAACTCAGTGATTTGAGGTAGCAGGGGAATTGAGCAAAAGACTTTTTAGGCTCTGGCTGGAATTTCACAGTTCAAATCACATTAATGCCATTTGATCAAGTCCACGGAAAGAACAATCCAAGCACAAATCCTGTCATTGCCCTGCGCTCCCAGGATTCACTGGCAGGGTTGACTCATCTGTTTTTAAATAGGTTCAGATTTGGGTAGCTCTGATGGAAAATCAGAATGATTTTGTCCCATTGCATGAACATTGTGTATGTTATTATATTTTCTTCTCAAAAATTAATAACAAGATGGATTTTTCTGGATACACACTTTTTCACCCAGGTCTTGGGGTGCCTGAGGTGACTTCTCACACAGCCAGTCGTTGTTTTATGGGTAGTTGTCACCTTCCCTCTTGATTTTGTCCAGGAGTGTTCAGGTCACCTAGCTTTGCCAGCTCTGCTTTTTATTCTCCAATAAAGGATTCTCATAGGATTGTGTCAACTTTGCAAAGGAAAATGGATTTTCCTGGGTGGAGAGTATATCAAAGTACAAGAAGTTATTTCCTGAAAAGAATTGCCACTCATCCTGAAGTAGGAAAATGGATGACTTTTGGGGAAAGGAGAAGGAAATTCTTCTAGTCCTGGGATTAATGGGATGCTGAGATTTTGGAAGAGGGCTGTTTTGAGGGCCAGGATTTGGCCAAGACGACAACAGATCCATCAAATCTAACCTAACATGTTTTAATTACCCAGCAATCTGCATGGTCGCCATTGCCAGCTCCCTTCCTCTGAGAAGGTCAGGACACGGGTGGGAAGGGATGGTTCCCTGAGCCTTTGAGTGGAGAGCTTTGAGTCTGAGTGGACACGTATGAGGCTGAGAACTCTGAAGTCACAAATTCCCATGACCCTTTGCCGCCATCAGAGCCAGTCCACGTGCTGCTGTCTGTTGCCACCCGGTCTGTGGTACTTTGTTATGACGGCCCTGGAAAACTAATACAACACCGTTCTGTATAATAACAAATTCTAGCAATGTGAAACCAAAATGTTTTTACACAAGTCCTTCCCTCTGAATCTGTTCCACAAGCACAAAGCTTGTATTGTTTCCTTTCGTTATTGCTTCAAGTGTGCTAAGAAGTCTCCTTGGGGCTGGAAAGAGCAAAGAGCAACATACAAAGCAGTACTCCAGCTTACTCTCAGGGACTGTTTCAGCCCAGTGGCACTGACACAAATGGCCTTCCTCCCTCCAGGGATTTCAGAGAGTGCAAAGTTCTACCAGGGCCACAAAGCACAGGACTTTTAGAGGCTCCTCCTGTGGCTTATGTTGTTTTCCTTTTTTAAGTTGTTGCCTTGGGAATTGAGGGAGTATTTACTTTGCAATTCTACCTTACATTGACTGCCTTTTAAACGTTGCTGGGCAGATCAGAAAGTTTGTTGCAAAAATGTTACATTAAGCCCAGTTGTATCAAGAAAAATGTATCATAAAATCACAAGCTTAAACAATAGATCCTTGTAAAGATTCTTGGTAATTGTATGGTACAGTAATAACATACTAAAATGTAATCACTTATTCAGGAAATATAAAAATTAAGTGATATTAGCTGACTTCATCACTAATGCCATAAAGTAAATGTACTTATAATGGAAAGAGCCCAGGATAGAGAGTTAGGAAACCATGACTTTTGTCTCAATGCTGCTATAATTTGCTTTGAAACTTAGGCAAGTAGCTTGACCTTTTTCATTCTCAGGTGCCTCTTCTGAATAAAGGATGAGTTGTAAATAATCCTGACGTTCCCTTACTGCTTTAAGAAGGTTATATTGCCATACTTATATCTGTAATTAGTAACATTATTGAATACTAAGTAGTTCATTCATAGAAAGACTCTCCCCTTTTTCCCCTTTATTACTTAGAGAAGGCAGGATTTACTCTGGGATCCATTCCTTACCAATAACACACCCTCTGATCAGAGAGAAAACTGTGTAGTGGGAAAAAATTTATGCCTGAGGAGTGGCCTATACTCTGAGTGTACTTACCAGGACAATGGCGATCAATGGATGTCTCTTCTAAGTCTATCATCCATTCACTGCCTCTTGCACATACTTTACTCTTTCATTCATTCAACAGATATTTATTAAACACTTAACTGTCTTCTAACTCACATAATCAGTGCCTGGGGTGGAGACTAAAGGACTTGAAGTTATGATTCCTGCCCATAAAAAATAACAGAGTAGTCAAGGGTAAAGGAATAGAGGAAGGATCAACTGAGGAACTGTGTCAGAGTAACAGATAAACATGGTCATGGTGTTATAGTGTAAAACAATATATCAGTGGCCAGTTTGGACAAGTCTGATGCCTTAAATACATTATGCCTATGTTGGGGGACACAATGGTGGCCAGGACCTGACCTCTTTTAATTACTTAACAGCTTGTGTAGGTTTGTGTGGTATATATTGATTTAAGAAAGAAGATACCAGTTCTAGTATTGGAATAAAAGGTTACACATATCTGTGGAAGAAAAGGAAAGACTAATTCTTTCTGGTTAATTAGAACTTCATATAAAGAGTAACATTTTCCTGGAGCTTGACCTCAGTAGGGTTTGACAAGTGGAGATAAGGGGAAAAAGTCATCCCTGTGAAGATAAGTGTGTGCTTGGCAGGGGCAATCATGGTAACCCAGAGTGAGGTTACTGGAGCGATTAATAGACTGACTTACTGAGGGGCAGGAGTAATATTAGATTCAGCTGGAAACACAGGCTCAAAGAAGGCAGTGAAGAAATGATTAGATAGTATATTTCTATATACGCAAATGGGAGTTTCAATGATGATGTTTACTATCTGGGAATGCTGCTTATTTTTTCATTCTTGATACTCTCTAATCTCTTGGTTTACATCACACCACATTATTCACTGTGTTGTCTTTCTTAGGAACTGGCCTGATATTTTATGCTCTCTTTTAGAGGATTCCCCTTTCTATAAGGGTTCCAAGTTCTTGTTCTCACAATGTTATTTTTTGTTTCACTATTATTCTGACTTTATATATTACCCTAGCTATCTCACTTATTCCCATGATTTAAACTACCACAGACCTATTGAGAACTCCCAACTTTATTTTTCCATCGCAGGCCTCTCTACTAAACTTTATATTCAGAGCAATATCCCTGGATATATTCTTTTAATTGTCTCACATAAGCATCAAAATTAATCAGATGAAATGATAATTTCTCAATTTTCCCTCTCAACTGACTTCTCTAATGTCTCTTTTTTTGTCTTTTTTGTTTCTTACTCACTCTTAAAATATAATAAAAAAAAACCTTCTTTCCTAATTTACCTCTTCAATATTTTCTATTTGTCTGCTCCTCTCCATCTCTTCTAATAAGCTTCACACGGGGCACCATCATCTCTCACTTGGGTAACTGTGTACTTTTCTAATTGGTTTCTCTGTTTCTGGTTTTACCCTCCTCAAATCTATTCTCCACAGAGTTGCTGGAGGAAATCAAAACCTAAATATGCATAAATATTTATCCCTATGATTATGACAATCTGTATATATTTCTGTCTGTATAGCTAGGAAGAGAATTCTTCAAGGTAAGAAATTGGGTTTTTTTCATGTGTGTATTATTAGCAGTACCTTGAGCACATGGGAAAAAACTAGAAATATGTTGAATAAGACAGAAAGCAGTATTATTTCTCCTAAAAGAATATTTAAATTATCCTTCTTTGCACAGGAGAAAGGTTATAATTTCAATAAACTCAATTTATTATACTCATTCAATAAATATTTATTTAGTACCTGCTATATAGCAGATCCTGATTATACAACAGTAAAGAATATAATCTGTGTCTTTGAAGTTTAAATTCTTGATGGAAGGTACAGATAAAAACAGGTGACATGGAGAAAAAATAAAAAGCAATGGATTATAAAAAACAATGTAGTGGAGGGTGGTTGCAGTTTTAAATATTGTAGATAGTGTAGGTTTCTTTGAAATTTGATAAAAAGTTTTTAAATACAAGGAGGGAGCAGACCAAATTAGGCAATGCAGATATTTAAGGGCATGTTGTGCAGAGGGAATAGGAAGTATACTATGACCCTGAGGATGGGGTTTTCCAGTGGGTTTGAGGAAAGTTAAGGAGACTACTGTGGTTGGAGCAGATTTAGTGAGTGACAGGAAATATGTGTCCAAAGAGGCGATGACATTATAATCAATGTTACAGAGTTTTAGGACCGTAGAGAGATTACAGTCTGAAATTGGCAGCGAGGAACAAGGAGAACACTTACCCAAATGCAGGCCCAGTGGGGTGAAGGCTGAGGGAGATGTTAAAACAGCTTCCACTCTGAGTGCCTGCAAAGGCAGCAGCATCCTTAAGGGAGATTTAAGTTTCATTTAGAGTGAGTTAAAGGTAATTTTTAGAGAACAGAACATGGGAGTTTTATTTACGATGGACCATAAATTCCAGAGGGCTCACTGGAGAGGCCTTAGGAGTTAGGAAAGGTGCAAGACAAGGACATAAAAAAAGGATAGGCTGGAAACCTGGAACTCCTTGTATGATTGACATAAACAGGTAATAGGCTTAATGATATTAGTTCTGGCTGGTCTCACAGTAGACAGTGGTAGCTAGGCTGTGACTGTTTGGGACCAGGTCCCACTTTTTGCCTGCTGATAGAGTTATTGAGGCCTGAATGGGAGGGTCTTATCCTTAATATGTGGTCTTATCCCTCTGGACCCCTGTTCATGATGATTTTGATAGAAAAAATTTACATTTAGCTTAAGTATAAAGATGAATAAAATATCCTTGTGTTCAGAATACAATTTTGTGGAACTTAACATTGTGTTATAAAATACTTAATGGTTTATCCAGAAATTTGAAATACACTTTTACTAAATTCATGTTCTACTTGTTATAAGTCTTGCATTATTTCAATGGTATTTAGACTCTATGAAATATGTAGTCCCCCTTGCCTGCTAGAGTTTCCACTCTGGAATTTATTCTTTCTGTTTAAGTCATGTTCTCAGAAGAGAGAAAATGTCTATCATTCACACATGTGGAAGTAATTTGTCCAGGTCCTCCAAGCTTGAAGATGTCAAGGTGATTAGACATGCAAGAGGTTATTGGGGGAAATGCCTGAGAGGGAAAATGAGAATGGGAAACCATCAGCCTACAGTGTAGCTCTCACCCTGTGAAGGACAGGAAAAGAAGGAAGGTCTTAGACTGCAGTGCAGTTCAAACAGTTTATTGAGACTGATGGGAGATCTTCAGGCCAACATCACCAGCCAGAAGAGTACTGTATCCCATAGGAGAGCACCTACCTTAGCGTCCTTGCTGCACTCAATCACTGGCTAGGAGCAGCCAAGGGGAGTGTCACCGTGGTGCAGATACAGTGGAGGATTCAGAGCACCACAGCTGAGACCGTGAGTCACACTCACTGCAGTAGGAAATCTGAGAGGCACAATCTCTCATCTACTACAGTAAATTAACATGCATTTTCAAATAAGTTCAGTTAAATATCGTGCAGTGAAGGGCATGAGATAAGGCCGCAAATACAAGTGTTGAGACAGAAGAAGGTGTTGAGTTGTGGGAATCCAGAAAGCATCCTTTGGGCAAAGGTGTTATCAGTTGATTGTGTCCCCTCAAAATTCCTATGTTGAAGCCTTAACTCACATTAAGTCATGGAATGTGACTATATTTTTATAGGACCTTTGAAGAGGTGATTAAGTTAAAATGAGACTTTTAGGGTGGGCCCTAATCCAATCTGACTGATGTCCTTATACGGAGTGGAAATTTGGACTCAGAGGGAGGCACCAGGGATGCGTGTACACAGAGGAAAGAGCTTGTGAGGACATAGCAGAAGGC
This sequence comes from Balaenoptera acutorostrata, assembly GCF_949987535.1. Classification (NCBI taxonomy): domain Eukaryota; kingdom Metazoa; phylum Chordata; class Mammalia; order Artiodactyla; family Balaenopteridae; genus Balaenoptera; species Balaenoptera acutorostrata. The sequence continues at coordinate 12,256,531 of NC_080076.1, forward strand.
AGCCAACTGCAAATCAAAGAGGCCTCTAGAGAAACCAAATCTGCCAATACCTTGATCTCAGACTTCTGGCCTCCAGAATTGTGAGAAAATAGATTTCTTTTGTTTAAGGCTGCAGTATTTTGTTATGGCAGCCCTAGCAAATTAGTATGTGGTCTTCTCTTCAGCATGCGTTTGTCTAACAATGGAATGCCTTAAACACAGCAAAGCATGCCATTGTCACTGGAGCTGCTTGAATTTTCTTTCATTCTTTTACTTATCAGGGAAGGGCTGTGAGAAAGTCATATTTGAGCAAAGACCTAAAGATAGTTAAAGCTGCAGCTCTGCAAAGGTCTCAGGTCAGAATTATTCTAAGCAGAAGGACACACGAGCAGAGGCCCTGAGTGGGGAAGAAAGACTGGATGAACACCTGTTAGGAATGTGGTAGGAGGAATTTCTACGTTATGTAAGGTACTCCCAGGGCCTCTACACCACAGCTGCAGGAGTCACCATTAACCCTCAGGTGGATTAGTGCCACAGCGGAGTCCTTTCCTCGGACACTCCCCTGATGGCTGCATGCGTGCTGTAAGACCTGACTGCCCATTATGCGCATCTAGATGATCTTTAGAGGCCTTTTCTCATTGTATTTTGCAGTTTGTTAAAATGCAAGTTAGTGGGATTACAGTGGATTGGCAATTTTATATCATCCTCTCATTGAAAAATAAAAAGTGTGGAAGAATGTAATTTGTGACATACTTATCAGCTATGGAGAACTGTTTGTAACACACTCTAAAAAAGAATCTGATTCTTCCCAACTTTGCTCAAGAAGTAATTCCCTTAATCTTCCAAACTTATTAAAGCTTTTATACAAATAAGATAATATATTTGAAAGGGTTCTTATGCCTAATTTATTAAAAGCAAAAGGGATTTAGTTTTTCCTTTCTATGATGCAAACTCTGTATGAGTCTAATTAAAGACGAAGTTTGTTCTTCATACAAAAAGCTGAGAATTATCAAAATTAACACCTAAGATACTCTTTAAGTAGAAATACATGTAGGTCAGATATAACCACAATAATAACTACAAATTTAGAAATTAATGAGTTGAGGATATGTATGTAAAATGAGTTATGTAATTCCCCATTTTGAGAAGGATAAACTCAAACTTATATTCGGATTAATAAATAGCCACTTGGTCTAGAATATATGTATAACAGAAAAAAATAACCTGATTGTCATTATCAGTGTGTCCCTTATATTGGTCAATTTTACATTTAGACCAAACCCATGTAGCAATATAATTAATTTACTGTGACATACAGATTATATCTCAATGAGTAATGAAATAATCACTTGAGTTATCATTTAGTTTTAATTTGAGAAGAAAGAAGCATGTAATCTTACTATAAATCAGAAATTAAAGACATTTGGGAGTTCAGTGATTCTAAAGTTGGAAAGAACAAAACAGGCTGCCTAACATCTTTATAAGAATTACACTAAGATGTTTACCCAATGATGCTCTGCCTATAAATGCAACTTTTGACAATCCATTTCTTATCCTATTGGCATTAACAGAATTCAAGGAAAAATGTTCTTTAGAAACATTAAAAAATATGTCACGGTGTGTCTTAACTACACTTCTAGATTAGATTTTTTAATGTATACTTCCCTTGAGCTATCTGTGGGAGAGATTTAATTTATCTAAGCACAGTTCCAGCCTTGGATATTCATGCAATTTCCCTGACAAGGATTAAGATCAGGTCTTTAGCTTAACTAACTAGGGTTGCATTTTCCACTCCACCGCTTATTGTCTATGTAAATATGGACCATTTAACCATTCTATGCCTCAGTAAAATTGGGGTAATAATAGTAACTTCTTCAAAGGGCTGTTATGAAGATTAAAAGAGTTAATACATGTAAAGCATTTAAGGCAGGTATGGCATTAATAAGTGTGTGATACCTATTGGCTCCTCTTATTGCCTGAGCTGCAGAAAAATCCAAAACAGCAGGTGTGCTTGGATGTTTGGTGTATAGCAAAGCCCAACCCAGGGACACACTGTGTAGCTTCTGAACCTAGCTCAGAGGCTGATTCAGACCAGGGAATGTCACAGAACTTGCTGAGGCTCAAAGCTTCCTGAGGTCTGCAGGCAGATGGACAGGTGAGTTCTGTTGAGCCTTCTGTAACTTTTGACATAACCTCTGACCCATGGGTCCTTGTGCTATACCTGCCATTTACCACTTTTTGATCTTGCACTATTAAGCTACTGATTTTCCACCTCTATGCACAATTTTTACTAAGTGCATCAAGTCACTGCTTAAAAACCTCCAAATGTTCTCCACTAGAGGACAGTGGCCAAACTGCTTAGCAAGGCACACAGGTACTTTTCCATTCAGGTCCGCTTTGCATTCACCTTTCCCCAAATCATTGCCTGTCATAGCATCCTTCTCCCATCTTCTCTGGTTACTAGGTGACTGACAGCAATCACATGAGCAAACTTGGAAGTAGATTTTTCTCCAGTCAAGACTCAGATGGCTTTAGCCCTGACTCACATTTTAACTGTAAATTTTGGGAGAGAACTTGAGATAGAACCAGCCAGTTAGGCTGTTTCCAAATTCCTGACCCACAGAAACTGTGAAAAAATATTTGTTGTCTTGGGGTACTTTGTTACACAGCAATGGATAACTAGTACACGAACAAAAAAGATTTGACAAACCACATGTAAGGAGCCTGAAGCTACCCCTAAAATTTTGGCCCTTGGTCTGGAAGGAAGTAGAAACTCATTAAATAAACCCCATAGAGCAGCAGCTCCCAGCAGTGAACACAGCTCCTCCCCAGGTAGAACCTCTCACCAAGGAATGGCACATTGTGATAAGAACTTTCCTTTCTATCGAGAGGTGGGTTGAGAGTATGTTCTATTGATCTACCTCTGCCGTGACTCAAGCTCCCGTTTTAATTAGTGGCAGGTCAGTTTGCAGCAGAGGAACACACTACCAGCCCACTGTCTCTGAAAAGCTGAAATGCAGCTCCTATAGGTCCTGTAGAGTATGTAGACCCTCCAGATTGCCCACCCCTATCCCTGTGATGGCCCCTGCATCTTGTAGAGAGGGAGTGGGGGAAATTCCCACCGATGCCTGGTACACAGATGGGTCTAGTCCAGGCCATCTCTCCACATGGAGTGCATTCACTATTCAGCCCAACACTGACACCATCTGCATGGGAACAGGAATGAAACTCAGCCACCCGTGGGCTGAACTTGGAGGGTTTGGCTAGTGATCACTCATGAGCCCTGGCCATAGCCCTTTACACTGACTGATGGGCTATATTCTAAAGGGATTGACCCTATGGCTTGGACAATGGAAGCCAAGGGGTGGATGATCATGAATAAGCTTGTGGGGTCAGGATGTGTGGAAAGACATTTAGGTTCACCTGCAAGAGCCTGAGACATTGCTCACTTTTCCAAGTCCCGGCTCATGAGGCATTGACACTCCATGGCAATCAGAAAGCTGATGCCCTAGCCCAGGTATGACCCCTGGTAACTGAGCCTTCAGGAGATACAGCTGATGGGCTGCAAAGGAAGAGCAGCCGCCGCAGGGCTCGTGTGCGATGGTGTATTGTCAAGGATGCCCGCTTGCCTTGAAATACAGCGACTCGGTTAATGCAGTAACAGCGTGTCCTGTGTGTTCTAAACCACCCAAAGCAGCTGCCAAAGGAGTCCAGGGCCATTCATTGGAATTCCCAACCAGTGAGGGATTGGCAAATTGATTATATTGGCCTCCCCTTTCTGATTGAGGGTTCTAAATGTGCCTTGCTTTGTGTGGACTCCGAATCTGGCCTAACCCAAGCTTTCTCCTGTCATTGTGGAAACCAGGTTGCCACCATTAGGGAATTAGAGAAGCTGAGAATCATGTACGGATACTCTCATCAAATAGACAGTGATGGGGGTCACATTTCAAAGGTCATGATGTGCAAGACTGGAAAAGAACATGACTTTGAGTGGAGTTTCCATCTCCTCTATGGCCCACAAACAGTAGTGTTAATAGAAAGGAAAAATTGAATATTAGAGAAGCCACAGAATCTACTTGTCAGTCATTCAAGTGTGTTAGAGCCTGAGATAGTACCTGGCCAAAGTGGTTTTACTTGTTGGTAAAGTTTTCTTCATCTGTAATATTTGTCATGAAACAAAAATCAGCTATCAGGGCAATTCTAACTTTTTTTGTATTTTAATATTTCAAATTAAGTATTGTAGCTCATACATATTAAATCTTTGTCATATTTTCTTTATTAGATAATTTTATTTAGCGTTTATTTTGTGTTAATATTTTCTTTAAAGCTTCCTATTACCAAATGTATATATCAAGTAGAAATTATTTTACATTTTATTTGTGGTGGTTATTTTCATGTGTCAAGTTGGCTAGGCTATCATACCCCATTATTTAATCAAACACTGATTTCAGTATTGCTGTGGAGATATTTTGTAGATGTGGTTAAAATTTACAATAAACTGACTTTAAGTAAACAACATTGCCCTCCATGATATGGGTGAACCTCATCTAATCAGTTTTTTAAGAGAAGAGAACTGAAATTTCCCAAAAAAGAAGAAATGCTGCCTAAAGACTGCAACCTCAGTTTCTCCAGTCCGGAAGCCTGCCCTACAGATTTCAGACGTGCCAGCCGCAACAATCACATCAGTTAATTCCTTAAAATAAACCTCTTACACACACACACACACACACACACACACAGGCACACACACACTTATCTTATTTTGTTTCTCTAGAGAACCCTGACTGATACAGTATTGACATGTATCATCTTACTAGCGTATTTGTACTTAACACATACTATTATATTTTTTTACCAAAAAAACCTTTACAACTTTTAGTTAACCCTATAACAGAAAAAAGTGACTTATTGCTTATTATTCTGGATTTTTTTGTGTGTTATTCCTGAGGATTAATAAGCGCCAGGAGTTTGGAAACATGAAAACCATTGAACAAAGATAAGAAACGGAATGGAACATAAATAAATCAAATCTAGTTAACAGTATGTTTGGAGGCTTTATGCTAATGGTTTTCTTAGAGACTCCCAGGGACTACTGAGGAGGGAGAGGTGGAAACCATCAGAGTTGGGCGTTGTTCCTGCTCCCAACTTCCCATCTTCAACTATCTGGCTGACCTCCCACTCATTTTACGTATCAGGTCTCTATGCACAACTTTATTTGAACATAGACTCCCACTGCTGAAGTTTGATAAACATTGCCTTGCCAAATGAGTTTTTGTGAGCTTAGATAGGAAACATCTGGATAATGGAAGTAAAGAAATGGATATTTCATAAACACCTCTTCCTCCTTTTTTTGAAGAAAATGTCACAATTCGTCAAGTCTAAGTTTTAGGGATTTTCTTTTTTCAGAAAAAGCAAATAGCCTTTATTTTAAATAGAAAAGTTTTCCCAAGTTACAAACTTTCTTCAGAGTTGTTTTGAAATATACAGGATCTCAAGGAGAATTATTGAAATTAATTTTACAAAAGGAAAATATAATCATTTTAGTGAGAAAGCAATATGAATACACATAACATTATCCTTAATCAGTATTTTCTTTCCTCTGTTGTACGAATGGTATAAAAGTCTTATAGAGCTAGGTTTATCCTAGCCTTTGCTGCATTCTGCTTCTGTGTTAAGCTCCTGTCAAGTTTTCCACTCTAATAAAATCTGTTTGGGCATTTGTAATTTCATTTCAAGTCTTCCCTATGAAATGACGCTTCATAGACAACCTTGCCTGAGAGATAGCTTCTTTATTTTGAATTCAGAGGAATATGCGAAGTACTTTTTTCACTAATACATGTATAGTTCATCTTTTCATTTAATAGAACATTATGTTTATTTTTTCATAATTCAGCAAGTGATTTAATATTAAAACTCTTTAGAAAATTTGAACCCAAGAACACAGCAAATCTTTACTCAACCATCATCAAAATAACGCACAGAGGCTTAGTTTTTTGATACACTCAAGCCGTAAATTTCTAAATAATTTAACGTGACCTTATATTCTTAGAGAATGGAGAAATTTCCTGAGGCTAAGCCAGTTAAAGTTGCTTGGCATTTGTGCTATTTTTGGAGGTAATAAGCTATTCCCTCCTTGTTCAGTGTCACAGACCCTAGTGTTTACACCATATTATAAAACCTGATGACAGACAGCACAGCACCAGCTGGCAATGTGACCTTTCTTCCCCTTAGTGATTCCATACAAAGCAGGCACTTTCTTTTTACTCCATCTTTCTGCACTTTCCCTCCTTAGAGTCTTAGCTTTAGCTACTGTAGATTAGAGAATTAAATAAGATTATACATATGAGACAGGGCAAAGTGCAAATGAAAGGTATTTATGTTTTAGATGGCTGCCTAAATGACTAGCTTCTCTTCTGTTGCCTGAACTTTATCATTTGGTTTAATAGGCAGCCAAGTAAAGTGGGAAGAGTGTAGACTGTGACAACAGGCAGATCTAGATTTGAATATGTGTCAAAACACCAACTAGTAATGTATGATGGCAAAGGGATTTGACCTCTCCGCACTTCAGTCCCATCGTCTGTACACTGGGGATGATAAAACCCACTTCTGATTGTATTTTTATGAGTGTATAAAGTGTCAGCATCCAGTGGGCATTCAGTGCATTGGAGTTGCAATAATAATTGTAAGGGTTAATTTCTAAGAAAAATAATATCGATGAGTACTTTAATTTTTGTAATTTCAATACTTGCTTAGAGAGTACTGGTCTAAACTGTTTCATTTGTCACTGTAGGATGGAGAAGGAACAGTCACCAGGGATAACCTGGAATATGGCCAAGTGAATATCTCTTGAGAGTTCAGTAGCAGGTACTCAGAGCTTTCTGTTATGTACACACTTTTCTGCCACTCTCTGGACAACTTTATGTTGATTCCTGCATTCATCAGAGCCTAGACAATGGCAGAAAGAAATGAGAAGGGAAAGTATTTTTATCAATCCCAGTTTAAAAAAAAAAAAAACACTCTAGTTAAAAAGAAAAATTCCTGGGGGAAAAAAAAAGTTGTTTGGATTAACAAATAGAATGGAGTTGTGGTTTCTCTGTATAGGATGAAGTATTAGAAAACTCACAGGGTTAGCATCAAACAGGCCTGGATTTAAATTTCAGCTCTGTAATTCTTACTTCCCTTTCTTTATTTGAACAATTATATTGCAAAGGACTAATCTGCCAAATACAGAAGGGGCCAGAGTTTATGAGAATGATGGGCAATCGGGCAATGTTTCCTCAAATGTTAAATCTTAAAACTTGTACTCGTTGGATAAAGTGCCCTCACATGCTGTGATATCACTGTAAGGGTTACTTTTCTTCATAACACCAGTGCCCAAACACTTTGTGGAATGGCAAGACAAGCTATTTCAGGACATGTTCAGAGTTCATTACAAACAATCTAAGCTGCACGAAATTTTGAAATAAAACCCTAAATTGTGATTGATTCTTTCCCATAGCTTATAAACTTCAGGGTAATACAGCTCAAATATCTGTCTGCATCCTGCTTTTAAAACCCTCAGTGCTCAGTGGCTTGTCTGCTCTCACCTGCTTGGGCTGAATCAAGGAGGTGTTATCTTGATGGGCTGTAAGCAACCTTGGCTTTTTATCTCAGAAGGTATCAATGATGGGGCAGGGATCTTCTTGGGATACTTTGTTCTCTGAGACATATGCATCAGTCATTCCAAAAAAAGTGTTATTATATATACCAGACACTTCCAAGTAACTAAATAACAGTGAACTCAACAATAATTAACATTGAATCTGTAAACATTTTAGTTTACAAAGCAGTATCCTTTTTTATTTTGTTGCTCACCTGTAAAGGACACCAAAAGATAAGCCAAGTAAGTGGTTAAAAATTAATGGTTCTAAAATACACATTAGTATTAAGCAAAAGGAGGAGAAATAAGTCAATAATTATAAATTGAGTGTTTTTACAAAATGAAAACATTATGTTAGATATGAGGGAAAAAATATACTCCTTAAGTCTTTACCAGAAAAAAAGTTTATAATCTAGTAATTACCCTTTTGTAACCAATATCATATTGGGTGTTATTCCTTTATTGGAAAGGATGTAAACCATATTCTTAAAAGTGACACTGGTCACATTCTACATTGTTAAAATTATGTAGGAACAACTTCACTATATGCCTGACGAAATTAGATTTTTTTTTAAAACTAAGTTTTCTACCTGATAGTTTTATCATAAATGTTTAAAACATAAGAATACCACATTCAAAACAAGCAATAAGATAAAGAACAGCCTTCAAACCCAAACACCTGGAGAGTTCATTATCTGCTTTGTTCATTCCCCCAACTAGATGTGCCTTTCATACAGAAGAGTTTATTAAGAGTAGGCTAAACTAAAGGCTATTTTGCCAGCCAGGGAAAATTGTTCAGCATCTTTAGCAATTATCCAGAGACTCTATTGTTTTCGCCTATGCTGCATCAGAAAGAGTTTTGTGGGTTGTCAATGCTCTCAATCAAATCACTCCTTCATTCATATGTAATATCAATAATGTCAACTGCAGTGTTGTTTCTAAGTAACATATCGATGTAGCATGATTAATACCGAATTGAGGGAAGCAGAAATTGCTGATAATGGAAGTGCACTCAGTTGGTTTTGTTTCTAGTTAGTAGCAGTGTTTGTGTATTTGTGGAAAAGAGGCGGAGGAAGAGAAAGAATAGAGCTCCTTTTTCTATAAAGGTTTCTATAAATTTCTATAAACCACAGCAAATCACTCAGAGTTGAGGATTTAAAAAAAGAAAAGAGAAAAGCAAACTAAACAATTGATAGAAGAGGCTAATTGACTACTCCTGATTTTAAAAATCATATAATGATATAAATGTATAATAATTGTAGCAGAATAGAGAATGTCTATTTCAAAGTGACAGTTACCATTAAACCTATGGTAAACAATAAGGCAAATCCATTAAAATTAGAATGGTTAAATAGATACCTAGTTTTATCATCATCATTTAATAATATTATGTAAATATAGTTCAATGCAATGAGATAAAAATGCAGAAATCAAAGACTTACATGCTAGAAATGAATGGATTAAATTACTTGCGTATTCTGTGATTATACATAAAACATGCTACAAAATCAAGTAAAACACTGTTCATATTCATTAAAAATTAGAGAAAACGAGGAACAAAATTAGCAAACATAAATAGATATAAGACAACTCTAAACAGAACAAAGGGGTAATATGTATTGACAGGTGCTAGTGGTAGAGAAGGCACAGTATACTAGTCTTAAATTTTTATGCAATATGCAATGTGGTATCTACTTATATATTCCACAATTATTAGAAGTACAAAAAGTCTGATAACTCTTAATCATAATGGGAAATTTTAATTTTTTTTTTTCTGGATTTGACTGCTTAAGCAGGTACCATATAAGTGAGATTTGGAGCAGCGGTTCTTAACAGTGGCCAATGGACATAAAGGAATCCATGATTTTCTTTCAGAGGAGTCAGGAACTCCTTAAATTTATATGTAATATTTTACATATAAATATTTTATGTGTCTTCTACAGAAGAGTATCCATCACTTAAAGTAATCTGAGATTCAAAAAGTGTTAATTGGTATAAAGTATCTAAATAATATCATCAAGGTATTTTATATATATTTTTTCAACCTCTTAACTATAAAAAGAAAATGAAGTATATGAACTGCTTGTGGATAATTTATAAAAATTGGTGATGATACACCAAAATATAAAATTAAAAACATTCTCAAATGAAAGTATTTAGCAGTTAAACACAATGAAAAAATAAAACACACATTCGCTAATACATGTATATATGCTACTTACAAATAAATGTCAAATGCACTATGAAAAATGGATGTGAACAAAAGCACACAGTCTCCCTGGGGAACAGAAAAGGAGGTTTGAGTGAGTCCAGAGATACAGCATGATCCTGGGAAGAAAGATTCAGTTTACTCCAAATTAATTGAATTTTCTTTCAACCTAGTAGGTTCTTAGAAATCAAAATAAGGAAACAATGTTTAAAATAACAGTAATAATTGCTAGATTATCAGGAAAAGAAAAGCAAGGTAGATCATGCTTGCCATACATATTAGGATGAATCATCAGCACAAAAATAGCAGAACTGTCAAAAATACATTTAAACAGACATATAACCTGTGATATTTCCAATTGTTCTGCAACAATCTAAAGCAAATAATTTCTCTTAGTAACAAAACGAAAATCTAGCTGTATGAACTCTTCCCACAGATCACCTGATGGCTTCTTTGCAGAGGAAAGACTTGCACTACCAGTTAGCTCCCAGTTACAAACTAACATGTGGTCCCAGTGATAGAATGGAGGGAAAAATCAGCTAAAAAAAACAAAAAAATTCAGAAACAATATGTATCAAAAGCTATCTATTAAAACCTTCTTGGTTATCATTTTGAAGTGGTAAGATTCGGAGTGATTTTTATCTTCTTTACAAAGGTCTGATTCTGAATTATAAAGAAAGGACATCTATTTTTTAGAGTTATGTGAAGATAAAATCTTTTCCATTTTATAAAAACCTTTAAGAAGCACATAGCTAAATTATATTGAAATGAATTAGAAATAATCAAAATGGAAAAAGTTTATAGACTTCGATTCATACAAAATGGAAAATTAAAAGGCAAATATAAAAATGGAAAAAAATCGCAAGAATGATGAAAATAGTTAATAGCTCCAAATATAAAAATGCTTAAAAAATATTTTAAATTAATGTATACAATATGCTTATGAAGAATTCTTCGTTGTCACTAAAAATCAAAAAATGGAACTCAAACCTTTTCATACCTCTGCTCAAATCCTTCTGCTGGGTCCCCCCCTCAATAAAATTTGAAGTCCCTGTCAAACCCTACAGGGCTTTATGTTATCTTTAAGGAGCACCCACTTCCCTCCACCACCTTGTGGGCCCTGTATGACGCTGTCCACTTCCTTATTCTCATTATAGGAGCTTCCTTGCTCTTCTTCCTACTTTCCAAGCATTTTACATCTCATAGTCTTTGCACTTGCTGTTTATTTTGCTTGGAGAACTCAGATCCTGGAAGCTACGTGCATGCCTCCCTTCTCACCACCTGCCAGTCATTGGGTCATTCTCTACATGTCACCTTATCAGAGAGGTTTTCTCTGATCAATCTTTATAAAATAAACTTGGTTGTCTGCATAATACTCTTAACCCACTGAGTGTATGTGTGTGTGTATATATATATATATATATATATATATATATATATATATTATATAAAATACTATATATATGGTATATTTATATTATAATCATATGATATAAAAATACTATATATATTTTTTCTTATTTGTTGTTTGTTATCCCAAGTAGACTGCAGGCTCATGAAGGCTACTTATTTTGTTCATTGCTATATTTTCAATGACTAAAAGAGCATCTGGCAGTTAGCAAATTTCAATAAACATGATTTGAATTAAATTAATAATTCAACATTTTCTATCAACTGAATCTGCAAAGATTTTTAATCCTTATTGTTAATACTGATGAGATTGCATTGATAGGTATTCTCACTTAGAGCTGAAATAACCATTCTAGAAAACAGTTTGAAAAATTGTTTCCAGATTCTTTAAAATGTTCTTAACTTTGATCTAGTAATTATTTGTCCAGGAAGTAGAAGAATATGCAAGGCTATTTATGAGAATTTTCATCATGAGTTATTTAAGATAGAAGTCATTGAAAGAAAACCAGGTATCTAATAATATTGCAAGATCAAACCATATTATATGATATCCATATGATGGAATTTGATGAAAATCATATTATCATGTAAAATTTATTGACATAGGAAATTGAAACCAATAAATTGTTAGATGAAAAATGGAAACTAAAAATGGGTTTGTAATGTATATTCTCCAAGGAAAACCCAGCTAGTTTTGGGCCTTTGCCTTTAAGTTCAAATGTGACTTCTTTTCCCCAAGGTTGCTAATTAAAAAATAAAATTAAAAAATAGTAATAATGCATGCTCTCAACTTTGTTTAAATAGAGATCAGAATAAACATATATGCAAATACACATGAAATAGAAAATCAGTTGAAAGAGTTACACCAGATAATATCATTAGAAATATTTACCAAATAATTTTTCCCAACATATGGTGGGATTACATGACTTATCCACTCGAAGGTAGGGATCCCGAGCCACTTGATCCAGCTGATGGAAGGTGAACCCCCTACTCCCTAAGGACATGTAGCCTGAGTGGGTAATGACTATAAATTCCATTGAGTCACTGTGATTTGGAGATCGGTTTATACCTCAGCATTCTGGCTGACATAGACTTTTTTTTTTTTAAAGATTGATTGATTGATTGATTGATTGATTGCTATGTTGGGTCTTCGTTTCTGTGCTAGGGCTTTCTGTAGTTGCGGCAAGCGGGGGCCACTCTTCATGGTGGTGCGCGGGCCTCTCACTATTGTGGCCTCTCTTGTTGCGGAGCACAGGCTCCAGACGCGCAGGCTCAGTAGTTGTGGCTCACGGGCCTAGTTGCTCCGCGGCATGTGGGATCTTCCCAGACCAGGGCGCGAACCCGTGTCCCCTGCATTAGCAGGCAGATTCTCAACCACTGCGCCACCAGGGAAGCCCTGACATAGACTTTTATAGACAGATATCTCAGAGTGATACGAGTATGGGTGATGCTCATTTTGTTGTCTCCGTATTATTTTACATTTTGCGAAATTTCTAAAATAGCCTAAGTGTATTACTTTTTACTCATTAATAAACTTACTTTAAAAAGAAAACAAAGAGAAAGAGAAGAGATTGCAACCTAGCACTAAGCAATGACTATGTGTGAAACCCTTCTCAAAATTGTCAGCCTCTCATGTTTTGTTTTTGGTTTTTTTTTTTGTACTTTGAGTTGGTACTCCTTATTTTGGCCCCCGATTTGTGTTTTTTCTCAATACTCTGCTAGTAGTTAGTCCTGATAAATCTAAAGAAATGCTAGGATTTGACATTTATGGAAAACATAGTGTATACTGAGTGCTTTACATACATTTTGTAATTTAATTCACACATAGCAGTATGAGTTAGGCTCAATGACTATGTTCATTTTACTCATGTGTAAACATAGGCTCAGTAGGATAAGGTGACTTGTCAAATAGTTACAAAGAGGAAAATCTGGAATAACCACTGTGTGGGACACTTTAGATGGGCCTTATTTCCTGCTACTTTATGCTTTTTGTTGTTACTGTGTTTTTGTCCCTGTCAGAACGAGCTACCTGGCTAATGATATGTAGATTGTAGAAGACCAAATGTAAGGAACCAGTAAGTGTGCCATAGATCTGGAAAGGTTTGATTTCCCAGGGGTATGAAACTATGTAAATAATAGACACAGGGATCTGGCTGCTACTAATTATTCTCTTACTAAATCTAATTGCTGTATAAGCCAGAATCCTTCTCATCTTTTCCTATGCCCATTAAAATGAAACTGTGACTCTAGGATAGCCTTATTAAAGGGACTGACAATAAAATATTAAGTCAAAAAAAGAGTGATGTGATGTGATCTTAATTAAAGGTGGTTATTTTTATTCTACTCCTATGCAGAGAATTCAGGAGGGAACGAGTGCTAAGACCCAGCTTGGGGGTCAATAGAAATCTGAGAATCTCGTTTAAATGGTCTGAGGAATACTTACATAATCACTAGTTTTCTTTCTTTTAAAATAGTATTAATTTTTAATAATCTCAACTAACATATTGTTGAATGGTCCTATTTAAGCAAGTATAGTAGTTAGAAGCCAAAGGTGACATGGCTATAATTGTACGCCTACACATAATATACACTCTTTCTAGGTAATTATGTTTTCTTAAGTAGCCTTTTCTAATTATAGCATTCATACATGTTCATTTTTTAAGATACAGCCTCTACTGAAATGTAACACAATTTCCCTTCAGTGTTTGCTTAAATAATAATAATAATTTAAATATTTGCGGATAACTTTAGAGTTAGAGAAGAATTGTCAAAAGTAGTAATAGAGAGTTCACGTATACCCCACACCCTGTTTCCCTTATTGTTAAAAGCTTATTTTAGAATGGTACATTTGTCACAACTAATGAACCAATACTGATACACTATTATTAACTAAGGCCCATACTTTACTTCAGTTATCTTGGTTTTTGATAGGGTCCCATCCAAGATAACACATTACATTTATTCATTATGTTCCCTCAGCCTCCTCTTAGCTGTGATGATTTCTCAGAAATTTCTTGATTTTGATGCCCTAGACAATTTTAACAAATACTGTAGAATCTCTTAATTAGTATCAGCCTGATGTTTTTCTCATGATTAGCTTGGAGTTACAGATTTGGGGAGGAAAACCACAGAATTAACATGTCATTCTCATTACATCATATCAAAGGTACATATTATCAACATGTCTTATCACTGTTAATGCTAATGATCTGAGGTAGAATTTGTCAGGTTTATCCACTGTAAAGTTATTCTTTTTATTCATATTTTTTAACTTTTTATTTTATGTTAGAGTAACCAACGGGGACCTACTGTATAGCACAGGGAGCTCGGCTCAGTATTCATATATTTATATGGTGCTCTGTGGAATGAAGTCACTGCTCACAGCCCACACTTAAGGAATGCAGAGTTATGCGCCACCTCCTTGAGAGTGAAGTGTCTACATAATTTGTTTGGAATTCATATGCACAAAATATTTGTGTATTCTTCCCCATTTACTTATTTAATCATTTATTTATATCACTGTGTACTCATGGATTATTTTAATATACTTCGGCTTATAATTCAATACTGCTTTATTTGTTTTTTGCTCAAATTGTTGCAGTTTGACCATTTGGGGAACTTTTTCACTTGGCTCCTGTGTCCCTGTGAAATATCCCCATCATCGTGTTTGTTTCTTAACAGTTTCTTACTTTCTGGCACTACTAGATACTACGAGATACTCTAGGCTCATTTCTCCAAGAAGCCTGGATTCCTTTCATTTAAGGATGGTAATAGAAACCAAGATTGGAGCACTAGCTATGCTCATTACTATTGGTGGTCATTTATTTTAGGCCCGCTAAGCAGGCAGATCAAAGGAAATACAGGTGTGTATACAAACTGTGTATATACACATATCTGTAAATATTTCTATGTGTGACATTTGTTTCTATATTAAGCTAAGCATGAGTTCAAACTGATGTCTCCAACTTGAATCCATTACCACACAGATCTTTTCCTTTTCATTGGTTATTTCTTTCATCAATATGACACTTGATAACTGTATCTGTAAGTCTCCCATTCACGAGGGTGAGTCTTCCAACTTTGTTGTTCTTCCTCAATATTGTGTTGGATATTCTATATTGTTTACATTTTCATATAAACTTTAGAATCAGTGCAAATAGTTTATCCGTACCTTCACTGTTAGTATATTGAGTTTATGCATCAAATAGGTAAATATTGACACAATAACAATATATTCCAATGCATGAGAATGGAATAACTCTGCATTTATTTAGATCCTATTTGATTTCTTTCATCAGTGTTTTGTAGGTTTTTACAAAGAGATCCTATACATATTGTGTTAGATTTTACCTAAGTATTTTTCTCTTTTTGGTGTGATTGTAAATTGTATTTTTTAATTTCAAATTCCAATGTTCATTGGATGGTATACGGAAAAACAACTGGCTTATATATATATAGACCTTTTATTCTGAAACCTTGCTATAATCACTTATTAGTTACAGGAATTTTGTTTTGTAGATTATCTGGGATTTTCTACACAGATAATCATTTCATCTGCAAGTAAAACACTAGCATGTCTTCCTTTCAAATCCATACAGCTTTTTTACATTTTTCTTGTCTTATTACTCTAGGTATGGCTTCAGAGTAATGTTAAAGAGGAGTGGAGAGAGATGGCATTCAGATGATATTCTGAATTTTCTCTTTTTTGGGTGGGGTTACTCTGACTATAGGTTTATCAATTTTATTGGTCTTTTGAAAGAACCAGCCTAAAAAAAATTCTCTTTTATTTTCCTGGCTTCCATTTTATTGATTTTTCATTCTAATTTTATTATTTCTTTTCTTCTACTTGATTTATGCTTAAATTGTTCTTCTTTCTCTAGTTTCCGTAGGTGGTTGCTTGCTTAGTTATTGATTTTAGATCTTTTCTTTTGTAGTGTATGCATTTAATGCTATGAATTTTCCCCCAAGCATTGCTTTCACTGCATTCCACAGATTTTTGTGTTTTATTTCTATTTTTATTTAGTTCATAGTGTTTTTTAATTTCTCTTGAAATGTCCTCATTGACTCATGTGTCACTTAAAGATGTTTTGTTTAATTACCTAATATTTGGAGACTTTGCAACTATCTTTTTGTTATTGACTTCTAGTCTAATTCTACTGCGGTATGTCTTAGTGAATGTTCCATGTGGGTTAGAGAAAAATATATTCTTTTGTTATTAGTTAGAATATTATATAACTTCCAATTAAATAAATTTAATTTGTAGTATTCAAGCCATCTATATCTTACTGATTTTCTGCCTCCACTATTCATATATTGTTAAGAAAGGGATGTTGAAGGTTCAACTATAATAGCACTTTTGTCTGCTTCTCTTTTCAGTTCTACAAGTTTTGATCTCATGTATTTTGACACTCCCTTGTTGGATACATAAATGATAATGTTCTTGTTCTGAAGTCTTCATTGTCTGAAAATGTAGAGATGTGGATGGACCTAGACTCTGTCATACAGAGTGAAGTAAGTCAGAAAGAGAAAAACAAATATCGTATATTAATGCATATATGTGTAATCTAGAAAAGTGGTACAGATGAACCTACATCCAGGGCAGGAATAGAGACACAGACACAGAGAACGGACATGTGGACACAGTGTGGGAAGGGGAGGGTGGGACAAACTGGGAGATTAGGTTTGACGTATATACACTACCATGTGTAAAATAGATAGCTAGTGGGAACCTGCTATAAAGCACAGGAAGGGACTTACCTGGTGGCACAGTGGTTAAGAATCCGCCTGCCATTGCAGGGAACACGGATTTGACCCCTGGTCTGGGAAGATCCCGCATGCCGCGGAGCAACTAAGCCCATGTGCCGCAACTACTGAACCTGCACTCTAGAGCCCAAGAGCCACAACTACTGAGCCTGCATGCCACAACTGCTGAAGCCCATGCGCCTAGAGCCTGTGCTCCGCAACAAGAGAAGCCACCACAATGAGAAGCCCGCGCACCTCAGTGAAGACCAGCCCCCATTTGGCGCAGCTAGAGAAAGCCTGTGCGCAGCAACAAAGACCCAACGCAGCCAAAAATAAGTAAATTAATTAAAAAAAATAAAGCACAGGAAGCTCAGCTCAGTGTTCTGTTATGACCTAGATGGGTGGGATGGGGGGTGAGTGGGAGGGAGGTCCAAGAGGGAGGGGATATATATATACATATAGCTGACTCACTTCACTGTACAGCAGAAACTAACCCAACATTGTAAAGCAATTATACCCCAGGAAAAGAAAAAAAAGAAAGAAAATAATGTAACTACTTCAACTTTCTTTTTATTAGGGTTATCATGATATAACTTTCTCCATTCCTTTATTTTTTATTTTTTATTTTTTATTTTTTATTTATTTATTTTTAAACTTTTGGGTTTATTTATTTATTTATGGCTGTGTTGGGTCTTCGTTTCTGTGCAAGGGCTTTCTCTAGTTGTGGCAAGTGGGGGCCACTCTTCATTGCAGTGCACGGGCCTCTCATTATCACGGCCTCTCTTGTTGCGGAGCACAGGCTTCAGATGCTCAGGCTCAGTAATTGTGGCTCACGGGCCTAGTTGCTCCGCGGCATGTGGGATCTTCCCAGACCAGGACTCGAACCTGTGTCCCCTGCATTGGCAGGCAGATTCTCAACCACTGCGCCACCAGGGAAGCCCCCTTTATTTTTAACCTATCTATTTCTTTATACTTAAAATGAGTTCTTGTATACAACATAGAATTGGGTATTGTTTATTTATTCACTTTTACAATCTGTCTTTTTATATGTATATCATGAAAGTCATGAAGTAATTATTGATATAATTGGATTAATACCTACCATGTTTGTAACTGTTTCTATTTATGCATTTGTATTTGCTTCTCCATCCCAGCCCTACTCTTTTTCTTAATTCTTTGGTTTCAACTGAGCATTTATTTGTTTTCATTTTATCAATACCTAGTATATAAAGTATACTTTTAAAAAAAATTAGTTGTTTCCTTATAGTTGACATTATACATTTTAAACTAATCTAAGTCTACCTTTAAGAATACTGTATTGCTTCACAAGTAGTCCATGTACCTTATAAAAGAGAATCCCCAATTCTCCCATCTTCCTTCCCATCACTTTTTGTATTGCTGCCATTCATTTCAATTATCCATACAATGTAATCATCCATATACTATTATTATTACTGTAGACAAGTAGCCACCTTTTATATCAATTTAGAATACCAAAAGTAAAATATTTTTATTTATTTTCATTTACTCCTTCTCTGGTAGCTCCTGTTTTTTTTTATGTGGATTAAAGTTGGACATATATCATCTGCCTAACAAACTTTAAAAACATTTCTTGCAAGGCAGATGTGCTGGTGATGAACTCCCTCAGTTTCTATTTGCCTGAGAAAATATTTCTCTTTCACTTTTGAAGGAAAATTTTGCTGGATATAGAATTCTGAGTCGGCAGGTTTTTTCTTTAGGCACTTCAGATAGTTGACAACACTGTCTTCTTCCTTGCATGGTTTCTCATGAGAAGTCTGCTGTAGTTTTACAGATGTTTCTCTCCAGGTAAGCTGCACTACTTCTTAGGCTCAGAGAAAGTGGTAGAAAGTCGGAGAAGGAGAAAATATCCCTTTATTGTATTTATGACATGCAGCAGGGCTGCCCTATTTAATTAATTCTTCAACAGATGGTTATTTAATGCCTGTCACTTCTGTGAAACAGGGATAAATAGCACAAAGAGGATTTTTTTAAAATTTTGATCATTTATATTATTTCCAATTTAGTGATTTAGAATCCACAGACTTTTGAGGCAAGTTGTTGTTAGTGTGCCACTTTAATGATTCTACCCTAAATAAAATAAATTCCTATGATTTTTAGCAATCAAAGGACATTTCATTGAAAAGCAACTGAGTGTTTAAGGCATAGAGCCAAACAACCCGGATGAAAGATTGTTGTATCACTTCTGTGACTCTGTGCCAATTACTTACTCCTTCTGTGTGATGCTGTTTCCTCATCTGTAATGGGGATTATAATGATGGCTCCTGCCTCAAAGCGTAGTTGTAAGGATTAGAGGAATTGACAAGGTAACAAACACTGAGAACAGTGTAAGGCTATGGTAAGGAGTGTATAAGTAAATGTTGCTAGTTGGACACTGAGCATGATTTGTTATCCCAAGTATAATTTTTTTCATCTTTCTCATCTTTGTAAGTAGGGTTTAATTAGGGGAGTAAATGGTTAACAGTGAATAAGAAACTGTCTTTTTCAGTATTTTTATTATACTCTTCATCAGACATGAGAGAATCCAAATGGGATTTAAATAATAATAATAATTTCACTCTTATGATGTCTGTGACCTGAAGTACTCTTTCTGAAAAATTAAACTCCTTAATGATACTGTGTTTGAGTAAAAGAATGTGAACGTATTCTGAAATATCAGAGAATGGTACAAATTATAGTATCTATTCTGATCTTTTGCCCTATTCAAGAGATTAAAACACACTCGGAGAGTCGTTGTGTTCACATTTATTGAAAGTTGGCCCACAAGAAGCAAGAAAAACTTGGTATGAATATAAAGGATCCATCCTATAGACTATAAATACTCCTTTAGCTTCTAAAGGCTCTTTTTTGGGTTTAGTCTTTTTGGTTTCATATGATTGCTTCCGTACCATTAGCAGTGAGTCTATTCGAATAAAAATAAAAAGTAGCACTTAAAAATCCTCTTTGGCACTTCAAAAGGCCATATATTAGAGAGCTAATTGGTATAGCTTTTACAGCTTTCACATTGATTTTTTTTCCCCCCATTGATTTTTTTCTCCCCTGCTTTGAGCTGTCTTTTCATCCTGCGACTACTATGAATTCTGCTTCTCAGTTCTTGGGTAGTAGATTATATGCAAGAGAAGATAGTCAGTGAAAGTGACAGGATTCCCAAGAACTTTTGTTCTTCTGTCCTGCTGTATTTTAATTTCAGACGAGTAGAACTAGTTGAGAGTATACTGATTGGACTATGTCAGATATCTTTCTTCTTCAGAGACTTAGAAGTCTCCATGAAAATGAGATACTCTGGCAGTTCAGCCTGGGAGCACTGAATTTCTGTTTTGCAGAGAGAGAGAGTCTCCCACCTTAAAACAAAAATTGAGGAATGACAAGATTTACTCTTGAAAGCTAATTACCTTCTACACATAGGGTCATGAGCTAAATGAGAAATGTATTTTAACATTTCACGAATTGGTATTCTACATTCTATCATTATCTTCATCAAAACCCAATATATGTTAGATGTCTAATTGTATGACTTCTTGTTTTATTACAACTACTTTCAGTAAATTATAAGTGATTTTAATAACATGGAATGTTAGTTTGAGGGGAAACATTGTAGAAGGTCCTGCAAACAGTTTGAAGAATATATCTTTAAGAAATGCTTCTTTTTTTTTAATAAATTTATTTATTTATTTATTTATAGCTGTGTTGGGTCTTCGTTTCTGTGCGAGGGCTTTCTCTAGTTGCGGCGAGCGGGGGCCACTCTTCATTGCAGTGCGCGGGCCTCTCACTATCGCGGCCTCTCTTGTTGCGGAGCACAAGCTCCAGAGGCGCAGGCTCAGTAGTTGTGGCTCACGGGCCCAGTTGCTCCGCGGCATGTGGGATCTTCCCAGACCAGGGCTCGAACCCGTGTCCCCTGCATTGGCAGGCAGATTCTCAACCACTGCGCCACCAGGGAAGCCCCAAGAAATGCGTCTGAAACACATGACTGCTTCAGGCATTTGGTGCATTCTCCTCCATGGTGATTCCAAGGCCTGTGTAGTTTCCTCTGACTCCCAAATGAGCTGATCACTCTGTGTGGGGAGCAGCCTTGTAGACTGGTCACTTTCACCTTCTGGTGATCAGAGGTATGCTGCCCGTCCAAGCAAGTCATTTCTTTGGGGAGTCAAAGGATAATACTTCATGCTCTGTGGTATTTTGTACATGCGTGTGGTATTTATACCAGGACTGGGGATTGACTAGCTAGTATGTGGGCTTTCTCTGACTCTTCCTATTTCCATTCTTGGAGTTCGTCCCTGTCTTCACTGTAAAATCCCTGTTGTGTCACCAAAGACTAGCATATTGTGTGGTTTAAAAAAGCAACCAATATATAACCGGAAATGAATTGAAATCATGATGGTTTTGATAAAATCAATGGATGTTTTCTTTTATGAAAAAATATTTTCCCCCATTGCTATGCATAACTGTGGCTTCTTCCTATTTTAATTGTTCCATAATTTCCTGGTCTTCTGAAATTGTGGCACAAAACAATATTTTATTTTCATTAAGTGATGTGACATTATGTCTCTTACAGGAAATTCACTGGTTCACTGCATTGGTCTTCACCTATGCCATATAGCACTAAGAGTGGGAAATAGTTTTATTCTATGTTTTTACATTGAACTGAAGATCGATTTTACCTTATATTACATGTCACAATGGATTTTTAAGGGAAGAAAATCTGGAATATATCCCAAATAGAGTAATCAGTATGGGCAAAAACACTTCCCAGTTATATGTAGGGGAAAAAAGGGCTAATTATTTCGTACAGTACATGATCTTTGAATGGGAAATAGTTCTAAGCCCTATTTCACAGGTAGGAAAAAAAATCAGATCCAAAAATATTGCAGATATATCTATCTAATTAGTAGCTGAAAGATTCCATCTTCCAATTTCTGATCTAGTATTTTTCCCACAATAATCATCTTACATCTAAAATTCATGAAGGTCTTTTAGATATCTTGTTCTGTACTTTTATGAAAACGTTTCCTATCACAAGTCTGCCTTTTCCCCAACATTGTGACTAATGAATTTGGCTTTGCGTAAAGTTTTCCTTCTCGTCACACCCTCACATGATCCAGATCACAGTCTTTCCTTTGGAAAAATTATAGAATTAATTTACATGTTGTTGTTCAGATCGCATTTTTAGAGCCATTTAAAAAATGGCCCCCCATTTCCTTTTGCTGCTGTGTAATTACATTGAGAT
Source organism: Balaenoptera acutorostrata (assembly GCF_949987535.1). Lineage (NCBI taxonomy): Eukaryota > Metazoa > Chordata > Mammalia > Artiodactyla > Balaenopteridae > Balaenoptera > Balaenoptera acutorostrata. The sequence goes on from NC_080076.1 coordinate 12,278,776, forward strand.
ATAATTTTACCCTCCTACTCTTCAATCTTTCTTTTTCCTTAGGTGAGAAACTTTGCCCTTGGCTGGGAGACATTATAAGCATAAGTGTATGTTTTTACTTTTCCATGTGTTCCAAAGAAATGTTTAACAAATTCTTGGAAAAGTATAATATTCCATAGTTTAGATAAGGAAATTTTCTGGCCAACCCAAGGTCAAAAAGTGTCTTCTAATTATTATTATTTTTTCTGTCTACTCTAGTATCATGCTGTCAGAACAGACTGACAAAGTTAATAAAGATTCGTCGTTTAAGTCTTTAAAAACAGGATTCGGCAAGCTTTCTGACAGAAGCTGTTATATTGATACTGTAGTTTCACTAATCAGCTTGAAACATCTGTCAAATGGAAGGAAAACAGGATATCCTTGCAAGTAAAATTCACTATCTAATCTCAGAGGAAATCAGTTAATCTCTGTCCTTCCATTTATACTACTTAATAAACAGGTGATCAGTATGGTTTATTTCAAAGAGTTTAAAGGATTATATTTGTATTTCCCTCAAAATATTTGGGAATTATTATATTCAGTTTTATAGAAGATGATTATGTTGTATTAACTGGGGAGTTTTTAATTCAAGAGGGAACCAACAATATTTTAATATTCATTAAAATGTGATCATTTCGATAGGGATTAATATACATAAAAGTTCATTTTTGTACTATATCTGACAAAAATATACTAATCCACTATATTACATATGTAAAAAGTATTGCAAAGGGTATGCTTTACCTACACGAAATTGTTTTAAGACGTTCTTTTGATGATTACTATAGCAATTTCTATTAATTATATAAGGTTTGTACAATACAGACATGCATGCAGGCAAAAATAGAAATTGCCTGTGATCCTACCATGCCACCATAGACACCTTTAATAGTTCATTGTACTTCAAACTTTCCACTCTTTCCCAAAGATAGAGATAATTATATCAATATAAATATGTATACTTGATGTTACATATTTAAAAACTATTTTACGTATTAATTTGTACTCTGCTAGTCTTCTTTAGTAAAGGGCATAAATGTTTTCCCAAGATATCAAAAATTCTTTTACAATGTGTTCTTCAGTATTTTGTTGCTTAAATGTGCCACAATTTATTTCACTGATCTTTGGGTATACTTTAGAAGTATTGTTTTACTTACAGGCAAACAACATGTTCATTACAAATAATTTTAATCTAGTCATAAAATGGCTCCCTGAAGGATATCAAAAAAAGAATTTTTTGGTGTTGTTTTTATATTTGAATATTATTCAGAATGTCTTAAATAATTAAAAGGAATCAAGCTGTTTTATTT